>NW_019945465.1:43612-48439 GCF_002910315.2 Salvelinus sp. IW2-2015 | reverse complement strand
GATGCAAGATGGCGCAGACAGAGATGATCACCTCGCTTCGAGTCCTTAGGAAACTATGCATGTTTTTTATGTATTATTTCTTACCCCCAAGAAATCTTAAGTCTTATTACATACAGCTGGGAATAACTATTGGATATAAGAGCGACGTCAACTTACCAACATTACGACCAGGAATACGACTTTCCCGAAGCGGATCCTTAGTTTGGACCACCACCCAGGACAGTGGATCTAATCCCAGAAGCCTACCCAAAACAATGTCGCCGCAGAACAGGCAGACGGAGCGGCCTCCTGGTCAGGCTCCGTAGGCGTGCACTTTGCTCACCGTTTCCAAGTATACTACTTGCCAATGTCCAGTTGCCTTCCAGAGGGATTGCCTTCCAGAGAGACATCAAAGATTGTAACATTCTCTGTTTCATGGAAACATGGCTCTCTCGGGATATGTTGTCAGAGTCGGTTCAGCCAACGGGCTTCTTCATGCGTCGCACCGACAGAGATAAACACCTCTCTGGGAAGAAGAAGGGCAGGGGTGTATGCTTCATGATTAAAAATTCATGGTGTAATCATAACAACATACAGGAACTCAAGTCCTTCTGCTCACCCAACCTTGAATTCCTTACAATCAAATGCCGGCCATATTATCGCCCAAGAGAATTCTCATCAGTTATCACAGCTGTGTATATACCCCCTCAAGCAGACACCACGACGGTCCTCAAGGAACTTCTCTGGACTCTATGTAAACTGGAAACCATATATTCTCGGGCTGCATTTATTGTAGCTGGGGATTTTAGCAAATCACATTTGAGAACAAGGCTACCTAAATTCTATCAGCATATCGATTGCAGCACGGGCAATACACTCGATCCCTGCTACTCTAACTTCCACGATGCATACAAGGCCCTCCCTCGCCATCCCTTCGGCAAATCCGACCACGACTCCATCTTGCTCCTACCGTCTTAAAGGCAGAAACTCAAACAGGATGTACCCGTGACTAGAACCATTCAATGCTGGTCTGACCAATCGAAATCCACGCTTCAAGATTGTTTTGATCACGCCGATTGGGAAATGTTCCGGTCAGCCTCAGAACAACATCGATCTATACGCTGACTCGGTGAGTGAGTTTATAAGGAAGTGCATTGGAGATGTTGTACCTACTGTGACTATTAAAACCTACCCTATCCAGAAACTGTGGATGGATGGTGGTATACGGGCATAACTGAAAGTGCGAACCACCGCATTTAACCACTGGGAATATGGCCGAATACAAACAGTGTAGTTATTCCCTCCGCAAGGCAATCAAACAAGCGAAATGTCGGTATAGTGACAAAGTGGAGTCGCATTTCAACGGCTCAGACACGAGACGTATGTGGCAGGGTCTACAGGCAATTACGGACTACAAAAAGAAAACCAGCTACGTCACGGACAACAACGTCTCGCTTCCAGACAAACTAAACACCTTCTTTGCCCACTTTGAGGATAATACAGTGCCACAGTCGTGGCACGCTAACAAGGACTTCCCCCCCTCCTACTCCGTGGCCGACGTGAGTAAGACATTTAAACGTGTTAACCCTTGCAAGGCTGCTGGCCCAGATGGCATCCCTAGCCGCGTCCTGGTGTGTTTACGGACATATTCAATCGCTCCCTATCCCAGTCTGCTGTCCCCACATGCTTCAAGATGGCCACCATTGTTCCTGTACCGAATAAGGCAAAGATAACTGAACTAAATGACTAAAAATACCTCAAGATCTCATTGTGGTATTTTTGTGCATTCAAATTGACAATCGATAAAATGCAATGTTGTTCGTTGTCCGTAGCTTCTGCCTGCCCATACCATAACGCCACCATGGGGCACTCTGTTCACAATGTTGACACCAGCAAACCGCTCGTCRGCACGATACCATACACATGGTCTGCGATTGAGAGGCCTGGTTGGACGTACTGACAAATTCTCTCAAACGTAGTTGGAGTCGGCATATGGTAAAGAAATGAACAATACATTTTCTGCCAACAGCTCTGGTGAACATTCTTAGTCAGCATGCCAATTGCACGCTCCCTCAAAACTTGGAGACATGCGGCATTGTGTTGTGTGACAAAACTGCACATTTTAGAGTGGTCTTTTATTGTCCCCAGCAAAAGGTGCACCTGTGTAATGAACACGCTGTTTAATCAACTTCTTGATCTGCCACACTTGTCAGGTGGATGGATTATCTTGCATTTAGAGAAATGCTCACTAACCAGGATGTGAACAAATTTGTGCCAAAAAAATTTGCTTTTTGTGCATCTAGAACATTTCTGTGATCTTTAATCTCAGCTCATGAAACATGGGACCAACACTCTACATGTTGTGTTTATATTGTTGTTCAGTGTATATGAAAGCAAGCTTTGATTTTACACTTGCAAGACCATCATGTTTAATTGACCAAGCAGTTTTTTCTTGTAGTAATGTGGAGCCTGACTGCATTAGCTTCAACCTTTGTTGTAATTGAGAAGAAAACAAATATTTCGTAACATATTTCTTGCCCTCAGTAGCCCCTCACCACTGGAATGGCGGTGCATGGCAGAGTTGTTGACAAATATCCAACACATGGGCTAGTCCAGCATCCAGATTGGAACTGTAAAAATAATCAACCCAGTCAATTGGCAAAGTACTTAGTTTGGCACTGTTGATCTGCACAGATTTGGATTAAAAATGTCAAGACAGGAGAAGGAGCATATTTTAATTTATTCTGGATGCTTGAAACTGGTGAGTTTGTCCTGATGTTAGCAAGCATCTGCTCACTGCAGTGGACAACATGCTGTTTATATTTTTGTATTGTTTTCTCAGCTACAGTTTGAGTTGTGTCCTGTCTGACAGTGAAATATGGCAAGATCTTGCCGTAGATTGGACTACAGAGTAGCTAGCTAGTGTTGCAAAAGCCAAATTGCATTGCAAGGTAGCATCGTGACACTTTACACAAAGTTTGGTGTTGGTTTTGAACTGATGTAGTTAGCCATCTATGTTTTGTGGAAATATTTAGCACTGGCATTTGAAAGTGAACTAGTTATCGTTAGCTACCTTCTGTGTTGAGGTTATATGTTGTTGTCTAGCTCTAGCTAGCTAATGGCTGAAGTTATTTGTGTAACAAATCTTCCATGAACAAATATAGCTAGCTACATTTCTTTGCCTATTCATTAGCTAGCTTTCAGCTGACTGGTGTTAGCCAGCTATTTACAGAGGCTAGCTGCTGGACTTAGGACAAGCAAGCTAACATTAGCTAATAGCAGCTGTATTGTTGCAGAGCAACAGTCGATGTTCCCGAACAGATTTCACTTGATTTCCCAAATTAAGCACTGGGTAGCTGTAGGAACAGGGTTGGAGAGCCCATGGCATACAGAGCACTGGGTAGCTGTAGGAACAGGGTTGGAGAGCCCATGGCATACAGAGCACTGGGTAGCTGTAGGAACAGGGTTGGAGAGCCCATGGCATACCAGAGCACTGGGTAGCTGTAGGACAGGGTTGGAGAGCCCATGGCATACAGAGTTTGGGTGGAATATCACCTGTCGCGCAAGCGAGAGTATCTCCTCAAACAGTGGTTGATGAGTGAAATAAGTGTTTTTATATTTATTTTAGTTAGTATAAAACATGCTCCTGCCAACAACAACAACAAAAAAGTAGCCTACCTGGTCAGTGTGCTGCCACCATTTGCTATTTCAAGTGCGTAAGGATGACATGTCTTTTCCCCCTGTTCCCTTTCCTGCCCATTTGATAAAGGGCAATTCTAAATCAAAACAAGATTAAATGAGAATAGTCTGATGGGTGAAATCTGATCACTTGATGAGAGAACAGCTGTGCAGCCTGAGGCAAGAACAGGCACAAGCTTCTCTTTTTTTGTGCAAATCTCTCGAAATCATCAATAGGCCTGTAGTCACATTGTGCAGCCCATATATGTTTTGAATTTCAAACACATATCTACTACAGGTTTAATTATATAATTAGCCCAAATTAACCAAATGTGCATAGGACACCGGTTTCAATGAACCGGGTCCTCGCCTCCCTACTGAGGAAGTACAGTTCCCGCTCAGCCCAGTCAAAAACTGTTCGCTGCTCTGGCCCCCAACTGGTGGAACAACTCCTCACGACGCCAGGACAGCGGAGTCATCACCACCTTCCGGAGAACCTGAAACCCCACTCTTTAAGGAATACCTAGGATAGGATAAAGTAATCCTTCTCACTCCCCCCCCCTTAAAAGATTTAGTGCACTATTGTAAAGTGGCGTTCCACTGGATGTCATAAGGTGAATGCACCAATTTGTAAGTCGCTCTGGATAAGAGCGATCTGCTAAATGACTAATGTAAATGTAAATGTGAAACTTTTACCTCAACGCAGGCACTTCATATTCGCTCCAGAATGGGAAAAATATCCTATTTATTCAGCTAAGATCAATTATATTCTTCTTACTATAACAATTATTTAATATAAAAGAATGACAGGGCCTTAAGTATATTTTGTCAGCTAAATGAACAAGCCTACACCCTTTGCCAGCAGCATACCACACTGCGTGAAGCTAAGCAGGGTTGGTCCCTAAGTCGGTCCCTGGATGGAAGACTGGAATGCTGCTGGAAGTGGTGTTGCAAGGCCAGTAGGAGGCACTCTTTCCTCTGTCTAAAAAAAAATCCCAATGCCTCAGGGCAGTGATTTGGACATTGCCCTGTGTAGTGGGACTGTCAGCTGACTGGAGTTTAGCTAGCTATTTACGGAGGCTAGCTGCTGGATTTTGGACAAGCAGCTAATAGCAGCTGTATTGTTGCTGACCAGTTTATAACATATTTTAGCCGAATCTCAGAATTTAT
>NW_019945465.1:21434-43587 GCF_002910315.2 Salvelinus sp. IW2-2015 | reverse complement strand
GGAAGAGAGGATTGTTTTCATTGGGCACTGAATGAGCAAAGCTCTTCCCACATAGACAGACATAGGGTTTCTCTCTAGTGTGGTGTTCGCTGGTGTGAATTCAGGGTCCCTGATTCAGCAAAGATCTTTCCACACTGATCACAGCTATAAGGCTTTTCTCCTGTGTGTGTTCGCTGGTGTGCAGTCAGGGTGGAGTAAACGCAAAGCTCTTTCCAACATTGATCACAGCTATAAGGCTTCTCTCCGTGTGTGTTCGCTGGTGTATAGTTAGGGTGGAAGCTCGAGCAAAGATTCTTTCCACAATGATCACAGCTATAAGGTTCTCTCCAGTGTGTATGCTGGTGTTTATTCAGGGTGGAAGCTACAGCAAAGCTCTTTCACACTGATCACAGCTATAAGGCTTCTCTCCAGTGTGTACACGCTGGTGTATGGTTAGTTTTCTCTGATACAGCAAAGCTCTTCCCACACAGATTAGCAGATATAAGGTTCCTCTCCAGTGTGTATGCGCTGGTGTTCAATCGGGTGGAAGCTACAGCAAAGCTCTTTCCACACTGATCACAGCTATAAGGCTTCTCTCCGTGTGTACACGCTGGTGTATGGTTAGGGCTCCTGCATTAACAAAGTTTTTCCCAACATCAAGGCAGGGGTAAGGCTTCTCCCTTCATAAATTCTCAGATGATATTTGAAGGTGTTATATGCAGCAAAGCTCTTCCCCACACTGATCACAGCTATAAGGCTTCTCTCCTGTGTGTGTTCGCTGGTGTGCAGTCAGGTTGGAAGCTCGAGCAAACTCTTTCCCACACTGATCACAGCTATAGGGCTTTTCTCCTGTGTGTTTTCGCTGGTGAATTATGAAGGACCTCCGTGTAGTGAAACTCTTCCCACAGTCAGAGCAGCTGTGGTGAGATTTCTTCTGTAGTCGTGCTGGTGTTTGAGGTTTTCTGATCGGGAGAGATCTCTGTTGTACCGCATCATGATTTGTTTGAGGCTCCCAGATGATAGTCCTCCACTGGGGAGATGTTAGAGTTGTGCTGTAAAACAAAAATTTAATACTAGGTTTTGGAATTGAGTCATACAAATAAACTATATTACTGTGGATTTATTAGGTCGTACCGTCTGAAATAGGTCACTCCTACGACAGTGATCACGTGGCTGTGGTTGCTATATAAAGCAGACGACGACAGAGACATAAGTTCCTGTTTGATTGATAAATGGGCAAAATAGTGACCTAAGCGACTGAGGTGGTATGATCGCCGTACCAGCGCACCGTCAATCTCAGAAACAGCCGTCTGGACTTTTCACGCCAGTGTTAGTTACAAAATGGTGCATCAAAAAAGCAAACATCGTCGCGGCAGTCCTGTTGTGAAAACAGATCATGACAGAGAGGTCGCAGGAGATGGCAGAAGTGCAAGTAACGGCGGCACAAACAGACAACTATTGGAATATGAGTTCATAAGCAAGTCAAAGCAATATCTAGGACAGTTTGGTGCACCCGTTATGAAACGGTACTCCTACAGACTGTGACTCCCCTACAACGTGGACTGATGGCTTGCTATATAGCAGCAGACAGCTAGCAAGCTTAAGTTTCCTTATTGACTAGAACAAACAAGTGACCAAGCGATAGCTTGATAGCTGAGCGCAACCGATCAGTTCTAGAACAGCCCTCTGACTATCCACACGAATGTACTGGAATTACTAAGACATGGTATCAAATAAGGAGCTGAAAACATACCGGTCCGAGTGCAAGTTCCTGTTGTCGTAACATGCTCATTGACGCAGGATTGGTAAGCAGGATGATGCATGGACATCTGCTGGTGTCAAGCTAACAGGGTGGTGTCTGTGGGGAATGTTTTCCGAAAACGAGACCCATTGAACGGAATTATCATGAACAATGTCCATCGACCATGTGTTGCTGACCCCCAAATAGAGTATCTTTGGATGAGATGGGACGCGGCTGTTTGGCAGTATGGAATGTGCTGCGTCAACAATCTGTTAAGCAACTGCGTGATCCATCAGCGTCAGGCATGAAACCAAACACATCCCTGTGGTACGTTTTCCGATACCTTGTAGAAAATACACTGCTCCGGACAATTCAAGCTGTTTTGGAGGCAAAGGGGGGTCCGTTCCGGAACTAAATGGGCGTACCTAACAAACTGGCCATGATTTATTTATTTATCAATCAATTGAATAGAATTTGCAGAAAGCAGATTTGTAGTCCTATCACACCCCACCATTGTTTCTTACTTGATTGAACAAAATCTCCATCTCCTTCCTCGTGTCCTTCTCTTCACAGTTCTCACTCTGCCCTGGTGTTTTCCTGCCAGTCGACCAGCCGCACAGACACCTCTTCAGACCCAGCAGTAAGGCGCTACGGGGAGAGTTTGTGACCCGGGACTCCCGGCAGGGTGGAGGGGGACGGGCTAGCTCTGTGCTGGTGACCACAGAAGTATTGTACATAGAAATAAACCATATAGACATTTTGTTTTATCTAGTCAAAATCGATTGATTGAGGCTGATCCTTAATAATACCTCCTTTCTCCTGAAGTGTGGTTCGTTCATACTTTCCACAAATGTAACGTTTAAAAAAAAAAAAACTTTGGCACATTTTTTCAAATGGAAGATGTTATATTTTTTTCACTCTTAAAACAAATGTCAAACTGATAACTCTTAATGCCCCGTCTGAGTTCAGACTATGAGGATTTAATTGAGTTCCACCCCTGAGTTTAATATTGATTGATGCAGATGGGCTGACAGAGATGTCACCTCGCTTCGAGTCCTTAGGAAACTATGCATGTTTTTATGTATTATTTCTTACCCCAAGAAATCTTAAGTCTTATTACATACAGCTGGAATAACTATGGATATAGAGCGACGTCAACTTTACCAACATTACGACCAGGATAGACTTTCCCGAAGCGATCCTTAGTTTGGACCACCACCCAGGACAGGTGGATCTAATCCCAGAAGGCCTAACCCAAAACAATGTCGCCGCAGACAGGCAGACGAGGCGGCCTCCTGGTCAGGCTCCGTAGGCGTGCACTTTGCTCACGTTTCCAAGTATACTACTTGCCAATGTCCAGTTGCCTTCCAGAGGGATTGCCTTCCAGAGAGACATCAAAGATTGTAACATTCTCTGTTTCATGGAAACATGGCTCCTTCGGGATATGTTGTCAGAGTCGTTCAGCCAACGGGCTTCTTCATGCGTCGCACCGACAGAGATAAACACTCTCTCTGGGAGAAGAAGGGCAGGGTGGTATGCTTCAATGATTAAAATTCATGGTGTAATCAATAACAACATACAGAAACTCAAGTCCTTCTGCTCACCCAACCTTAAATTCCTTACAATCAAATGCCGGCCATATTATCGCCAAGAGAATTCTCATCAGTATCCAACAGCTGTGTATATACCCCCTCAAGCAGACACCAACGACGCGTCCTGATCGCAAGGACTTCAACACTGGACTCTATGTAAACTGGAAACCATATATTCTCGGGCTGCATTTATTGTAGCTGGGGATTTTAGCAAATCACATTTGAGAACAAGGCTACCTAAATTCTATCAACATATCGATTGCAGCACGGGCAATACACTCGATCCCTGCTACTCTAACTTCCACGATGCATACAAGGTCCTTCCTCGCCCTCCCTTCGGCAAATCCGACCACGACTCCATCTTGCTCCTACCGTCTTAAAGGCAGAAACTCAAACAGGATGTACCCATGACTAGCACCATTCAATGCTGGTCTGACCAATCGTAATCCACGATTCAAGATTGTTTTGATCACGCCGATTGGGAAATGTTCCGGTCAGCCTCAGAACAACATCGACTCGGTGAGTGAGTTTATAAGGAAGTGCATTGGAGATGTTGTACCCACTGTGACTATTAAAACCTACCCTATCCAGAAACTGTGGATGGATGGTGGTATTCGGGCATAACTGAAAGCGCGAACCACCGCATTTAACCACTGGGAATATGGCCGAATACAAACAGTGTAGTTATTCCCTCCGCAAGGCAATCAAACAAGCAAAATGTCAGTATAGTGACAAAGTGGAGTCGCATTTCAACGGCTCAGACACGAGACGTATGTGGCAGGGTCTACAGGCAATTACGGACTACAAAAAGAAAKCCAGCTACGTCACGGACAACGACGTCTCGCTTCCAGACAAAATAAACACCTTCTTTGCCCGCTTTGAGGATAATACAGTGCCACAGTCGCGGCCRGCTAACAAGGACTGCCCCCCCTCCTTCTCCGTGGCRGACYTGAGTAAGACATTTAAACGCGTTAACCCTTGCAAGGCTGCTGGCCCAGACGGCATCCCTAGCCGCGTCCTGGTGTGTTTACGGACATATTKAATCGCTCCCTATCCCAGTCTYCTGTCCCCACATGCTTCAAGATGGCCACCATTGTTCCTGTACCGAAGAAGGCAAAGATAACTGAACTAAATGACTATCGCCCCGTAGCACTCACTTCTGTCATCATGAAGTGCTTTGAGAGACTAGTCGGGGATCATATCACCTCCATGTTACCTGCCACCCTAGACCCACTTCAGTTTGCATACCGCCCCAACTGGTCCACAGACYATGCAATCACCATCCCACTGCCCTATCCCATCTGTAAGAATACCTATGTAACAATGKWGTTCAWTGARTARAGCTCAGCATACAACACCATAGTACCCTCCAAYCTCATCATTAAGCTGGAGGCCCTGGGTCTCAACCCCACCCTGTGCAATTGGGTCCTGGACTTTCTGGCGTGCCGCCCCAAGCTGGTGAAGGTAGGAAACAACATCTCCACTTGAGGTAGGCCTACACTAGAATAATCCAACAATGACACACGCACGTTGTCTACATTTTAAACCGTCTAATAAATCTTTTGGCAGTAATTAAGGAAGGCACAGTGATGCCGAAACGTTGGTAAATACCCATTAAATTGCTGGGAGATTGTACATGGAGTGTGCGACTTTCTTTATTTTGATAGTTTATAGGAATTAAGAAAATAAAAACAAAAAAAAACAGAATAGCATATTCTGAGTTTAAAGGTAGACTCAGCGATATAACATAGGCTATAGGTGCAAAGTAAATAGCACGGTGGGTACATTTCCGCAATAACCAAGAACATTGAAGCGCGAGGCTAAACTTCTCCAATATTTGAAAAAAATTATACTGAACAAATACATAAAAAACGCAACAATTTCAAAGATTTTAGTACATATGAGGAAATTAGTCAATTGAAATAACTTCATTAGGCCCTAATCTATGGATTTCACATGACTGAGAATACAGATTTGCATCTGGTGGTTACAGCTACCTTAAAAAAAAGGTCTTCACAATGGGCCTCAAGATCTCATTGTGGTATTTTTGTGCATTCAAATTGACAATCGATAAAATGCAATGTNTTCCACTGGATGTCATAAGGTGAATGCACCAATTTGTAAGTCGCTCTGGATAAGAGCGTCTGCTAAATGACTTAAATGTAAATGTAAATGTGAACACTTTTACGCTCAACATGGCCACTTCATATTCGCTCCAGAATGGGAAAAATATCCTATTTTATTCAGCTAAGATCAATTATATTCTTCTTACTATAACAATTATTTAATATAAAAGAATGACATGGGCCTTAAGTATATTTTGTCAGCTAAATGAACAAGCCTACACCCTTTGCCAGCAGCATACCACACTGCGTCTGAAGCTAAGCAGGGTTGGTCCTAGTCGGTCCCTGGATGGAAGACTGGATGCTGCTGGAAGTGGTGTTGCAAGGCCAGTAGGAGGCACTCTTTCCTCTGGTCTAAAAAAAAAATCCCAATGCCTCAGGGCAGTGATTTGGGACATTGCCCTGTGTAGTGGGACGTCAGCTGACTGGAGTTAGCTAGCTATTTACGGAGGCTAGCTGCTGGATTTTGGACAAGCAAGCTAATAGCAGCTGTATTGTTGCTGACCAGTTTAGATAACATATTTTTAGCCGAATCTCAGAATTTATAATTGTCAGAAATGCTACAAAAAAGGAACTCATTGTTGGTAATGGACGGAATGTGCATGTGAGCGACACATTATGAAATGTAATAAAATCTATTGCACCTACAAACTTAAGTCAATCCATTTTTTTTTTTTATCAAATCAATTTATGGTAGCTATATGCTCGTTTCAATCTGACTTCTAGACTTTGAGCTAGGTGGGRGTAGAAAATACTCTGAAAACTCACCAAGGTAAAGTTGGTAACCCTAACCCTTTCAGACATTCGCCAAAGGCCATTTAAAATTGTAAAAATCAATAACTAATTAATTGATTGTCACAGAAACAAAGATAGATATGGTTTATTCTATAAATGTCAAGTATACTTTTACAACCTTTGTTTTTGATCTGATATAGATACATCTATAAAAACGCCATTTAAAGCAGTATAAATCAATAACTAATTTGATAGAAAAATAATTGATACATGCCCTCTATCAAATCAAAACTGGAATTTCTGCTCAAAGCAAAGGTTGTAAAAGTATACTAGACATTTATAGAATAAATCATACCTAGTTTGATAATTCTGTCATAACTTTGATTTATATAGCTTTAAATTGTATTTTATAGATTTGATGTCCAATCAAAACTGGAATGTTTACTCAAAAGGTTGTAAAAGTATGCTAGACATTTATAGAATAAATCATATCAATTTGATGATTCTGTGACAAACGGTGAATGAGTTATTGATTTATACAATTTTAAATGGTTTTTGGCGAATGTCTGTCCGAATGTGTGAATATAAACCCAACTTTCCCTTGGTGAAATCTCAATTGCTAAGGACCCTGTTAGAAATCTGGTATATGGTACTCTGTAACAGCTGGACAGATCACGATGAGGTGGGGAGTGTGTTGTGTTGTGTATCTCCAATCAAGATCATTTGCGAGATTTAATCGACATTGGTGTAATAATGGCTTAGATATGATGGCAGGGAGATTTTAAATTTATCATTGCGCTTCAACCAATGCATAATCAGCGCGACTACAACATAATGGAATAGAACTATAAAATGTGAAAAATTTTGCAAAAGTGAGACGTTGCATGCATCATTGGTGTAGCTTCTCAATGGCCAATACATAGCATCAGCAACCCAGGGTTTATATACATCATTGGTGTAGCTTCTCAATGGCCAATACGTAGCATCAGCAACCCAGGATTTATATACATCACTGGTGTAGCCTATGCTTAATTATTTATCCCCGCTTCTGACTTAACCTGCTGGTTGCGCATTGCTTGTATCATCAATCTGTGTGCGATTGGCTACTTTGCTGAAATTACCACCATGGTTTCTTTTGTCTAGTTCAAATGGAACGCCGGGTGTGGAAGATCAAAGGAAACGAGACCTAGACATTGTATACACCACAGTAAGGACACTGTTCATAACAGTCAACCAAACTTACCCGATCCATCTTGGAAGCGATTCTTTCTTCAACGTTTCTTCAAATATATTTAAAAAAAAAACTAAATGTGTACGCTAGTTACTTTGTCACGGCGTTCAGATAAAGAAAAGCTAGACCAGCGCAATCAAACGTCCTTTTAAATATCAAAACTGGATTTAAATTGTGACAAACAAACGTCTCATGTAGACTAATTTTACATTATTTGGATTGAAAACTCGATAGAGGATGTAACAAACAACTTCCTGTTGATGCTTTTCAGCTTCTTCTGTGGTGTTTGAAATGCCGCCACCTACCGTACATAGTCATCAAGACTTCTTTTCAAGTGGGTGAGGCGGTTTAGGGAGGGTCATTTATTGCTAGAAAATAACTGTTTGTATTGCCACAAACATATTGTATGTTAAATGAATGGCAAAAATGTAGGCTATTTTTAGTATAATTAATACATCATTAATCTATTTAAATWYMWAATTATTAGATGTATCACGTTTTTTGTGTCATCCTCAATGCTTGTAAATGCATTATGTCCATGTGTGGTTGTACTGTTTTAAAATGGTCAAATACAATAAAAATCACAACAAATCTAAGGTATTTATTGGAACAACTAAAACAGCTTGCTGGCTGGCTGGCTGTGGTTTGCTGGAAGGTGGCAGGCCAAATTTGAGATGAGAGAAATTCCTTGTTATTGTCTTTCTTATGAACTCATTGATACCTTTGGTGGCATGTGTTGTGGGGTATGCTTTAAGAATTCCCTTCACTGGAACTAAGGGGCCAAGCCCGAACCATAAAACAGCCCCAGATAATTATTCCTCCTCCACCAAACTTTACAGTTGGCGCTATGCATTGGGGCAAGTAGCGTTCTCCTGGCATCTGCCAAACCCAGATTTGTCCGTCGGCGGCAAGCCTTCCACCACTCCAGCCGACACTTCGCATTGCGCATGGTGATCTGAGGCTTGTGTGCTGCTGCTCAGCTATGGAAACCCATTGCATGAAACTCCTGACGAACAGTTATTGTGCTGACATTGCGTTCAGAGGCAGTTTGGAACTCAGTATGGAATGTTGGAACTGAGACCGAACGATTTTTACACGCAATGCGCTTCAATACTCGGTGGTCCCATTCTGTTAGCCTGTGTGGCCTACCACTTCTCGATGGAGACATTGTTGCTCCTAGATGTTCTACTTCACAATAACAGCACTTACAGTTGACCAGGGTAGCTCTAGCAGGGCAGATATTTGACAAACTGACTTGTTGGAAAGGTGGCATCCTATCAGGGTGCCACGTTGAACATCACTAATCAGTAAGGCCATTCTGCTGCCAATGTTTGTCTATGGAGATTGCATGGCGGTGTGCTCAATTTTATACACCTGTCAATAAAGGGTGTGGCTGAACTAGACAAATCCAATCATTTGAAGGGGTGTCCACATACTTATGAATGCACTGTATTTATACTCTGGACTAATATTGTTATATTTCTTAATTCCATTCTTTAACTTTTAGATGTGTGTAACATTATTGTCGTGAATTGTTAGATATTACTGCAATGTTGGAACTAGGAACACAAGCATTTCACTACACCGGCAATGAGATCTACCAAGTATGTGTATGGACCAATACAATCTGATTTGATTTCTCAGCTACAGTTTGAGTTGTGTCCTGTCTGACAGTGAAATATGGCTAGCTCTTACCATAGCTTGAACTATGGCGTTGCTAGCTAGCGTTTGTGGTAGAAATTACAACATTGTTATTCAAATGACCTTTTATAGAATATTATTCAATTAGTACTTTCACACTGTCTGTTGGCCTGAGAGGAGCCTCTGAGGCTTAATGCTGGCAATTGGATTTGCGATGCCTTGGTGATAAGACCTAAAGACTACATTCCATTGCATGATTAGTGTCTGTGTCAAATGCTGTTCTGTCTGCCAGGGGAACTCTCCCTCCATTTTCTCTCTCCCACATCGCAAATGCGATGCGTTATAAGGTAGCAGCGTGACAATTTGGTTTAACTGATGTAGCTAGCTAACTATGTTTTGTGGAAAAATMTAGGACTGCCGTTTGGACATGAACTAGCTGTTCTTGTCTGCTGGCTAATGTTGATAATTGGATATGGAGAAGGGTGAGCCGGTCAAGGATCGATTCAGACAAGGTGGTAAATTGTATGACAAGCGACAGTTTTATTTAAGAGTAAAGATATCTGGTACAAGCGTGCACGGACTTATTCATTTAGCTCATATGGAACTTGCAGAAAAAAGCCCAGATAACAGAGTGCATAGACATTTTATACAGCACAGAAAGTAGGTTGAGTCTGGAAGTTCTGGTCCTCTGGTTGGTCCTGATGAGTTGGGCGAGGTCCCCTTCAGGCTAGTATCACTGTCCCATTGGCTCTGAGTAGAGTTCTTTGTCTTCAGAAATGTTCAGCTAAAACAGGAGATTAGGTGTGTGCGTAGATGTGCCTATTTTGACATTTCTGTGTGTCTCTGTAAAATGTTCAGACTGAAGAGGAGATTTTGTGTGTGCGTAGATGTTCCTGTCTTATCAGTGTTTATAAAAGGTTTATGTCAGCCCTCTGTCCTTGGGTATGTGTGTGTCTCAGTATCTCGTGAAATGCAGTACCAAGCACCCTTTTCTTATCGGTGTTTTATGACAGGTTTACGTCAGCCCTCTGTCCTTGGGTGTGTGTGTGGGTCTCTGTATCTGTTTATGAGTTTGCGAGAAACCCTGTTTTTGAAAGAAGTTAGTTATAACAATGTAATAGCAATATGCTTGTGTTATTTTAAATGGTATTTATTACACTAACTAATGGCTGAAGGTATTTGTATAACAAACCTTCCATAAAAAAATGACAGCTCGCTACATGTCTTTGCCTGTTCGTTAGCTAGCTACATGGGTTAGCTACTGGACTTTGGGCAAGCAAACTAACGTTAGTTAATAGCAGCTGTATTGTTGCCTGGTTAAAAAGAACTAGGGTTGCCAACTGTCCCCGTATTCCCAGGATGTCCCTTATATTGGGCTAAATTGGTTTGTCCCATACGGGACCTCCCTTGTCCCGTATATTCTCCAATCACAGTATAGCATAAACCCGGCAATTTCTGCAAAGTAATTTCTGTTGTTGTTCGGTTGGTTTGGCATATCAAGGAAATATGGATAAACCTGCAAAAAAGAAAACTGTGCAGCTACAACAAACAATGTGAAGCAAAAAAGACTTGGGTTAAGCCCGTCAGTGGTGACTCGATGAAAGCTTTCTGTACTTTATGCCGTCGGGAATTCTCAATTGGCCATGGAGGGGAGAATGACCTAACTCGGCATGCATCCACAGAAATGCACAAGGCGGCCATGCTAGCTTAAGGTGCTAGCAATATCGGTGCTTTCTTCGTGACATCTGCGGAAAATGTTTTGTTTCATGACTCTGTTGTCATGAAAATGTTGTGAAGAAGATGCACTTGGTGAAGAACAAAAGCTGAGATGATTACAATTAATGTTTTTGGACCAAAGACTGCAGGATATTTTGGATGATCTGTCCCTGACCGAAGGTGAGGCAGTGTATTTCTCAGTTGCCAGTGATGCCTCCAACAAGGTAAATAGAAACATGTGTCCAGTGTGTGTGAGATATTTCTCTGTGTCTGATGGAGTGCAGTGCAAGTTACTTGACTTTTATGACGACAGTGATGAAACTGCAAATGGCATACATCAAGCTCTGATGAACCGTCTGGAAAAGCATGAACTGGAATTACATCACAGCCTATGCAGCAGATAATGCCAATGTCAACTTTGGAAAACACCTCTCCGTTTACCAGTTATTAAGCAGTGCCAACAATCACATTCTGAAAGCTAATTGCCCAGCTCACATAGCTCATAAATGCCTTCAAGCACGCCTGCGATCAGCTGTCAGTGGATATTGAGACAATTGTTATAAAGATCTACAGCCACTTCTCAGTATCTGCTTCCCTAAGAGAGGAAATGCCTGCATTTTTTGCCTTCGTTGACATTTAGTGGCGTAAAATTCTGTGACATGTTCGCACACGATGGCTCTCTCTTTGTACAGCTGTCGATCGTCTCCTGCAAAGCTGGCCAGCTCTTACATTATACTTCAGGTCCCTTGGGGAGACCTGTGCTGTTGCACTGAAGAGTATTTTTGAGTATGAAGAAAAAAASGGAAGCTGCTGAGATTTATCTGTGCTTTTTCCATAATGTGGGGTGTGTTTTCGACCAACTCGTAAAAAAGCTGGAGGAAACGACGCTCTGCAAGTCCAAAAGTTAAAAATGAATATGATTCAGCGGAAACAGGACAGCTTTTTTGGAGACCAGACCAAGCAGTTGATGGACAAACAGCAGCAACAGGACTTTGTGAAATTCTATGACACATTGACAAGTGGTTTGATTTTGTCACGTTCCTGACCTTATTTCCTTTGTTTAATCTTTGTTTAATTTTTTCAGGACGTGAGTGGGTGGGTGTAGTCTATGTTATGTGTTTCTTTGTTTAGGTTTGTCTTATTGGCCTGATATGGTTCTCAGAGGCAGGTGTTTTACGTTGTCTCTGATTGGGAACCATATTAAGGTAGCCTGTTTTCACTGTTGGTTTGTGGGTGATTGTTCCTGTTCGTGCGTTCATGTGTTTTATGTTCTCTAGTTCAGGACTGTAGCTTCGTTGGTTTTKGTTTGTTTATTGTTTTGTTCGTATTGAAGAAGTATTCTAATAAATATGGATACATACCACGCTGCGCTTTGGTCCTCCTCTCCTTCTACCGACGAAAGCCGTTACAGATTTCTCACRAGAAAAGGTAATGGTGAAACTGAAACCGATCGGCCTCTATGAGGAGCTCCCCTTCACTGACCTGGAGCAGGTGGTGGTTGCCCTCAAAATGACAGAGACAGTCAGTATGGACCAATCCTTTGAAGAGGCTTGTGCTAGCCGGGAGGAAATACAGAAAGCCAGACAGGATACCATGAAATCCACCAGTGAGAAGTGGGTGGCAGTTTTCCAAAACCTAGGGAAAGCCAACTTGAGTCGTGGAAATATTCAGTCAATAATATTTCTCAAATACCAGAGCCTGTGAGTTCAATTAGACTTTATTACAAAGTAATAGAAGCCGAGCTTGTTCATGAAGTAACTCCTTTCCAGCCTTGGCACACACTTTTTATATAGTTTTCATCCTTACYTCACACACAGTAACTCTTTATGTTAATGATTCATCCCCTCTGGCATTTAGCCACCGTTATCTTTTTGCCTRGCACTAATTTTAGCTTGGTTTCACATTAAGGCATAGATTCRGTTGGTGGCGTAACCATAGCYACAGCAAACATTAGGCCATAGCAATGGTACAAAAATAAACAGACATGCCCACTCCCAAGACAGATGCATGTCTAATGGTGTCTATTGACCTAGATACGCATATAGAGTGCACCTATCCTGCTGACTACTATGAAATGTCCAATGGGCACACATACTCTGGAAAATTCCCAATATATGTTCAGGATTGTCTCATTTGTCCTCAGTGTACCAGGCTCAAATGGATTTTCTCTCTGATGACCATTAAATGGTCAGACTCAAGAAACAGATGCAGCACAGAAGCTCTGTGACAGAGCTGATCAAAAATGAACTTCAAATATCTGTGAACTGTGACTTGTCATGTAAGGACTTTTCTCTAGCTATGCAAAAGGACAAAGGACTGCTTGAATCAGTCAAGAACAGCAAAAAATATTAATGGAAAAAATWAACCCCTCTTTTGCATTTGAAATGTAATTTTTTGTTGCTGTTAAGGTCCAAATTGGGATTTCTTTGATCATTTATTTTGAGGTTTATTCACATAAGTTTACATAATGATACAGTTTTAGTAAATCTATAAACTAAATGGAATATAAAAATGTTTTGCCTTTCCAATTGAATAAGAATATTAATATATTAATAAACACAACACCATACCCACACCGCCGTGGCACCGTGCACGCCACCTTTTGTCCCTTATTTGGRAGTGAGAAAGTTGGCAACCCTAGATAGAAGTCAGATTTGGCTGAAAAGAAATTACCAATATCAGAATGCTACAAAAAGCACATCAAATCAAAGTTTATTTGTCACTTGCGCCGAATAATAAATGCTTACTTACAGGCTATAAATAGTCCGGGTAGCCATTTGATTACCTGTTCAGTAGTCTTATGGCTTGTAACAGTAAAAACTGTTTTTGTCGTAGACTTGGCACTCCGGTACCGCTTGCCATGCAGTAGTAGAGCGAACAGTCTATGACTGGGGTGGCTGGGGTCTTTGACAATTTTTAGGGCCTTCCTCTGACACCGTCTGATGTCGAGGTCCTGGATAGCAGGCAGCTTAGCTCCAGTGATGTACTGGGCCGTACACACTACTCTCTGTAGTGCCTTGCGGTCGGAGGCCGAGCAATTGCCCTACCAGGCAATGATGCAACCAGTCAGGATGCTCTCGATGTTGCAGATGTAGAACTTTTTGAGGATCTCAGGACCCATGCCAAATCTTTTTAGTTTCCTGAGGGGGAATAGGCTTTGTTGTGCCCACGACTGTCTTGGTGTGTTTGGACCATTCTAGTTTGTTGGTGATGTGGACACCAAGGAACTCAAAGCTCTCAACCTGCTCCACTGCAGCCCTGTCGATGAGAATGGGGGCGTACTCGGTCCTCCTTTTCCTCTAGTCCACAATCATCTCAATASTCTTGGTTACGTTGAGGGAGAGGTTGTTATTCTTGCACCACCAGGCCAGGTCTCTGACCTCCTCCCTGTAGGCTGTCTCGTCGTTGTCGGTTATCAGGCCTACCGCTGTTGTGCCGTCTGCAAACTTGCAAATGGTGTTGGAGTCGTGCCTGGCCATGCAGTCGTGGGTGTACAGGGAGTACAGGAGGGGACTGAGCACGCATCCRTGGGGGGCTCCAGTGTTGAGGATCAGCGTGGCAGATGTGTTGCTACCTACCCTCACCACRTGGGGACGGCCCGTCAGGAAGTCCAGGATCCAGTTGCAGAGGGAGGTGTTTAGTCCCAGGATCCATAGCTTAGTGATGAGCTTTGAGGGTACTATGGTGTTGAATGCTGAGCTGTAGTCAATGAATAGCATTCTCACATAGGTGTTCCTTTTGTCCAGGTGGGAAAGGGCAGTGTGGAGTGCAATAGAGATTGCATCATCTGTGGATCTGTTTGGGTGGTATGCAAATTGGAGTGGGTCTAGGGTTTCTGGGATAATGGTGTTGATGTGAGCCATTTCCACAGCCTTTCAAAGCACTTCATGGCTACGGACATGAGTGCTACAGGTCTGTAGTCATTTAGGCAGGTTGCCTTCGTGTTCCTGGGCACAGGGACTATGGTGGTCTGCTTGAAACATGTTGGTATTACAGACTCAATCAGGGACATGTTGAAAATGTCAGTGAAGACACCTGCCAGTTGGTCAGCACATGCCTGGAGCACAATCCTGGTAATCCGTCTGGCCCCGCAGCCTTGGGAATGTTGACCTGTTTAAAGGTCTAGTCACGTCGGCTACGGAGAGCATCCGTAAAGCTGATGCTCTCATGCATGCTTCAGTGTTTGCTTGCCTCGAAGTGAGCATGAAGCGATTTAGCTCATCTGGTAGGCTCGTGTCACTGGGCAGCTTCGGGCTGTGCTTTCATTTGTAGTCTGTAATAGTTTGCAAGCCCTGTCACATAAGACGAGCGTCGGAGCCGCTGTAGTACGATTCATCATAGCCTTGTATTGCGCTTTGCCTGTTTGATGGTTCGTCGCGAGGGCATAGCGGGATTTCTTATAAGCTTCCGGGTTAGAGTCCCGCACCTTGAAAGCGGCAGCTCTACCCTTCAGCTTAGTGCGAATGTTGCCTGTAATCCATGGCTTCTGGTTGGGGTATGTATGTATAGTCACTGTGGTGACAGTCCTCGATGCACTTACTGATAAAGCCAGTGACTGATGTGGTGTACTCCTCAATGCATCGGAAGAATCCCGGAACATGCTCCAGTCTGTGATAGCAAAACGTCCTGTAGTTTAGCATCTGCTTCATCTGACCACTTTTTTATAGACGAGTCACTGGTGCTTCCTGCTTTATTTGGCTTGTAAGCAGGAATCAGGAGGATAGCGTTGTGGTTGAATTACCAAAAGGAGGGCGAGGGAGAGCTTTGTACACGTCTCTGTGTGTGGAGTACAGGTGATCTAGAATCCCCCCCCCTCTGGTTGCACATTTAACATGTTGATAAAATTAGGTAGAACTGATTTAAGTTTCCTGCATTAAAGTCTCTGGCCACTAGGAGCGCCGCCTCTGGGTGAGTGGTTTCTGTTTGTTATTTCCTTATACAGCTGACTGAGTGTGGTCTTAGTGCCAGCATCTGTCTGTGGTGTAAATAAACAGCCACGAAAAAGTATAGCTGAAAACTCTCTAGGCAAGTAGTGTGGTCTGCATTTTATCACAATATACTCTACTTCAGGCAAGCAAAATCTAGAGCTTCCTTAGATTTCGTGCACCAGCTGCTGTTTACAAATATGCCCCTCTCTTTAACTAGTGTTCTGTTCTGTTACTGTTCTATTGCCGGTGCAGCGTATATCCGCTAGCTGAATATCCATGTCGTCATTCAGCCACAATTCCATGAAACATAGATATTACAGTTTTTGGTCCCGTTGGTAGGATATTCGTGATCGTACCTCGTCTAATTTATTGTCTAATTTATTGTCCATGATTCATGTTGGTGAGTAATATTGACGGTAACGGCAGCTTTCCACTCGCCTTCTGCGGATCCGAACGAGGCATCCCGCTCTGTGTCCTCTGTACCTGCGTCTCTTCTCTTAACGGGGATGTTGGCCTTGGTGGTGTTTGGTGAATGTCCTGTGGTCCTGCTTGTTGAAGAAAAAATCTTTGTCTAATCCGAGGTGAGTGATCGCTGTCCTGATATCCAGAAGCTCTTTTTTGCCATAAGATATGTTGCAGAAACTTATGTACAAAATAAGTTAGAAATAACCGTGAGAAAAACACATAATGCACAATTGGTTGGACACCCGTAAAACTGCTGCCATTTCTTCTGGCGCACATCATTGTTTCTTAACTTCTCTAGGATAGTGGGACGCTAACGTCCCACTTGGCCAAAATCCAGAAAAAATGTAGCGCCGCCAAATTCAAATATATTACTATAAATCAATCTTTCATGAAATCACACATGAGAGACACCAAATTAAGCTACACATGTTGTGAATCCAGCCATCATGTCTGATTTCAAAAAGGATTCACGGGGAAAGCACACAACAATTATGTTAGCTCAGTACATAGCCACAGAAAAACACAGCCATTTTCCCAGCAAAAAGATAGTATTAACAAAAAGCAGAAAGAGATCAAATTAATCACTAACCTTTGATGATCTTCATCAGATGACCCATTGGACATATGTTACACAATACATTTATGTTTTGTTCGATAATGTGCATATTTATATCCACAAATCTCGGTTTACATTGGCGGCCATGTTCAGAAATGCCTCCAAAATATCCGGAGTAATTACAGAGAGCCAAGTCAAATAACAGAAATACTCATCATAAACTTTGATGAAAGATGCATGTTTTACATATAATTAAAGATACACTTGCTCTTATGCAACCGCTGTGTCAGATTTAAAAATACTTTACGTAAAAAGCACACCATGCAATAATCTGAGACGGCGCTCAGATCTAACAACATTTCTCCGTTCATGTTGGAGTCAACAGAAATACGAAATTACATCATAAATATTCCCTTACCGTTCGATTATCTTCATCAGAATGCAGTGCCATGAATCCTAGTTCCACAATAAATCATTGTTTTGTTCGATAATGTCCATTACTTATGTCCAATTAGCTTTTTGCTAGCATGTGTAGTACACGTGTCCAAACGCTCACGCAGATGCAGGCAAACGTCAGACGAAAAAGTTCAAAAAGTTATATTACAAGTCGAATAAACTGGTCAAACTGAGTAGAGAATCAATCTTCAGGATGTTGTTATCATTTATATCCAATAACTTTCCAACCGGAGCATTCTTTTCAGTCTCTATAAGTAATGGAACGCATGGCGATATCATGAGGAAAGCGCGTGAATAAGAACTGGCAATCTGCCAGACCAATGACAAACACCTCCCATCATGCCCCACATCACACTAGAGACTTCATTCCACGTTCTACAGACTGTTGACATCTAGTGGAAGGCGTAGGAAGTGCAAACAGATCCATATCTTACAGGGAATTGAATAGGCGATGAGTTGAACGATGACATTTTCAGAATTCTCACTTCCTGTTTGGATTTTTTTCTCAGGTTTTTGCCTGCCAATATGAGTTCTGTTTACTCACAGACATCATTCAAACCGTTTTAGAAACTCCAGAGTGTTTATATCCAATAGTAATAATAATATGCATATATTAGTATGTGGGACAGAGTAGGAGGCAGTTCACTATGGGCACGCAATTCATCCAAAAGTGAAAATGCTGCCCCTAAATCAAAGAAGTTAATGGATGAAATGTTCACTGAGGTAGTGCTGGAATAGTGGAGGCAGCCCCTGTTTTCTGTGTGACTTGCAGTAAAACTAAACCAATAGTTATTTAGTAGTCGAAAATGTCTGAAAAATTAACTGGCTTGACCATGCTGTAGGTCATGTAACTGTTTGTTACATGCAAAATGTTTTGTTTACTTCACAGGACAGACGTTGCTCTCCGGTTTTATGATTGAACTAAATGTGTGGTTGAATTTATTCTGCCACTGTCTTCATGTCTTGGCTTTGTGAATGCAAAATGAACGCAATTATCACAACACATAGGTTGTAATTTGGCTCTTTACTCCCTTCTTCCCGTGTTTTTACCCACACACCGCTACTCAAGGTGTAGGCTTGGCCTCATTTCTCCATGGTTCTGACTTTACCTACTCGTTACACATGGCCTTGTATCAATCTGAGGCTTTAGGCTAGTAGGTACTTTGCTGAAGGACAAAATATCCAAGTGTTTATTACCACCATTGTTTATTTTGTTCAGCTGGTTCATCCTTGGGAGCAATTTCCAAAGCCTGAAGGTACCACGTTCATCTGTAGACACAATAGTACGCAAGTATAAACACCATGGGACCACACAGCCATCATACCGCTCAGGAAGGAGACGCGTTCTGTCTCCTAGAGATGAACGTACTTTGGTGCGAAAAGTGCAAATCAATCCCAGAACAACAGCAAAGGACCCTGTGAAGATGCTGGAAGAAACAGGTACAAAAGTATCTATATCCACAGTAAAACGAGTACTATATCGACATAACCTGAAAGGCCGCTCAGCAAGGAGAAGCCACTGCTGCAAAACCGCCATAAAAAAGCTAGACTACGGTTTGAAAACTGCACATGGGGACAAAGATTGTACTTTGTGGAAAAATGTCCTCCGGTCTGATGAAACAAATATAGAACTGCTTGGCCATAATGACCATTGTTATGTTTGGAGGAAAAGGGGGAGGCTTGCAAGCCGAAGAAACCATCCCAACCGTGAAGCACGGGGTGGCAGCATCATGTTGTGGGGGTGCTTTGCTGCAGGAGGGACTGGTGCACTTCACAAAAATAGATGGCATCATGAGGAAGGAAATTTAATTGGATATATTGAAGCAACATCTCAAGACATCAGTCAGGAAGTTAAAGCTTGTCACAAATGGGTCTTCCAAATGAACAATGACCCCAAGCATACTTCTAAAGTTGTGGCAAAAATGGCTTAAGGACAAGAAAATCAAGGTATGGAGTGGCCATCACAAAGCCCTGACCTCAATCCTATAAAAAAATTTGTAGGCAAAACTGAAAAAGCATGTGTGTGCAAGGAGGCCTACAAACCTGACTCAGTTACACCAACTCTGTCAGGAGGAATGGGCCAAAATTCACCCAACTTATTGTGGAAGCTTGTGGAAGGCTACCAGAAACATTTGACCCAAGTTAAACAATTTAAAGGCATGCTACCAAATACTAATTGAGTGTATGTAAACTGTGATCGACTGGGAATGTGATGAAAGAAATAAAAGCTGAATTAATATCATTTTCTCTACTATTATTCTGACATTTCACATTCTTAAAATAAAGTGGAGATCCTAACTGACCCAAGACAAGTACATTTTACTAGTATTAAATGTCAGGAACTGTGAAAAACCAAATGTATTTGGTTTAAGGTGTATGTAAACTTCCGACTTCAACTGTACATCAGGTTTGTGTGTGTACGTTTTGAGGAAAGCTAAGCAATATGATATCTGAAATATATTGAATCTTCAATTAAACCTGAAATAAGTCCACTTTCTTCGCTCTATCAACTTAACTTGCACATGTTTTTTTGTTTGTTACACGTACAAGGGGAGGACGTATTATGCTTCCATGCAACAGTCTCTTTCAGCTCACAAGCCAGGCAGCACCCAATTTCATTGCTGTTTGCAGCAAATTCTTCTGTTGCAATTTTTTTTTTGCTACTCTCCCGGTGTGCTCTACTGAACACAACCCAGGTCTTCATATGGTCGGTGTGCTCTACTGAACATAACCCAGTCTTCATATGGTCACGGTGTGCTCTACTGAACATAACCCAGGTCTTCATATGGTCACAGTGTGCTCTACTGAACACAACCCAGGTCTTCATATGGTCACAGTGTGCTCTACTGAACACACCCAGGTCTTCATATGGTCACGTGTGCTCTACTGAACAAACCCAGGTCTTCATATGGTCACGGTGTGCTCTACTGAACAAACCAAGTTCTTCATATGGTCCCGTGTGCTCTACTGAACACAACCCAGGTCTTCATATGGTCACGGTGTGCTCTACTGACACAACCCAGGTCTTCATATGGTCACAGTGTGCTCTACTGAAAACAACCCGGTCTTCATATGGTCACGGTGTGCTCTACTGAACAATAACCCAGGTCTTCATATGGTCACGGTGTGCTCTACTGAACATAACCAGGTCTTCATATGGTCACGGTGTGCTCTACTGAACATAACCCAGTTCTTCATATGGTCCCGGTGTGCTCTACTGAACACAACCAGGTCTTCATATGGTCACGGTGTGCTCTACTGAACATAACCCAGGTCTTCATATGGTCCAGTGTGCTCTACTGAACACAACCCAGGTCTTCATATGGTCACGGTGTGCTCTACTGAACATAACCCAGGTCTTCATATGGTCACGGTGTGCTCTACTGAACATAACCAGTCTTCATATGGTCAACGGTGTGCTTCTACTGAACATAACCCAGGTCGTCATCCTTTGTTTCTGACATGAATAGCAGTAGTTAGTAACACAACATTTCTTGTGTCCAATTGTTTTATTTCATACAAGGTCATGAATGTGTACAAAGGTCATTTTTGTACAGATATACAGATAATACAGATACAGGAACAGAGTGAGAAAATATTATAAAAGCGTATAAAATGTATTTGAAACCATTCTGGTGTGCCTAGCCAGKGGTTCACCTGTTCTCAAACAGTCGTCTAAAGTTGGATCCAACCAGTGGTATCTATTGAGACTCCGATTCATACACTCATATCAGTTTCTCTCATACCTCCACACTAACCAGCGTGACCACTGTCCATTCTCTGACCCCTATTGAAGACAATCGATAAGTGTCCAAAATGGCATCCTATTACCTACATAGTGCCCAGATTGGCTCTGACCAATAGTAGTGCACTAAAGGGAACAGGGTGTGATTTCAGATAGGCCTACAGTGTATAATACTGAGTCAGCATGATCACACTATGACAATAACATTCTATTTGATATTCTGAGGTGGGAAACTAAATATGAATGTCAAATCATATCAGCTATTATTTCTGCTGTAGCTAGCTAACATCTTATTATAAACTTATAATACTCACTTTAAAAAGAAGAAAATGTAGAAGGGAATTCATAGCATTTCTCTATTTGTATTCTACCATTAGAGTATGTAGTAGTACAGTAGTAGTTTAACATATTCAAGCAACAAAAACATTTTGTTTACAGTAGAATTACTTAGCTGATCAAACATTTTTWGAAAAATCTAAATCAAAGAAAATAACATTTGTGACATTCTGAAGAACAATATAACAAACAATATCCAGATAAAAGTGATMCATGTACCCTTTGCTTATAGCAGTGTTTTAGGATGATGATTTAACCTGAAGCTGCATAGGAAACGACAGACAGAAGGCACAGTTCCCATGTTACTGGGCATACTGTATCACGACTAGACAATATGGTGTGTTATTTATGATGGTCTATGGCCTGTACAGAAGCATTAGCTAATGTTTGCAGTTATGTTTGATCACATTCATTGTACATCACTATCCATTTCCATGAGCTGCTAAACGACCGCTGCCTTCGCTTGAGGACACATTGCTGTAAGGTACCTCATTCCACTGCAAAGAAGATCGGTATGGACTGAACAAGGAAGAGTTTTTGTGATATGCGTATCTCACCGGGTTTCTGCAAGCCTTCCTTCAATGCTCTACTATGCTCATACTTTAAGTTAGTAGTCTATCTATAGGATGTTCAATGTCAAATGTACAGTGTTGTATCAAAGAATACTGAGGTCTATTATGGAAAAACATGATTTGTACAAATTAAAACAAATGGATTGGTCTAACAAACTTCGACACCTTTYTAACTGCAAGAAGACATTAACTATCTACAGKGCCTTGCAAAAGTATTCATACCSCTTGGATTTCTTCACATTTTATTGTGTTACAAAGTGGGATTAAAATTGATATAATTGTATTTTTTTGGTCAACGATCTACTCAAAATACACCAAAGTCAAAGTGGAAGATTTT
>NW_019945465.1:11433-14958 GCF_002910315.2 Salvelinus sp. IW2-2015 | reverse complement strand
CTCTCCCCCTTAGTCTCTCCCCCTCAGGCTCCCCTTAGTCTCCCCCTTAGTCTCCTCCCTGTCTCTCCCCTCAGTCTCCCTGTATCCCCCTCCTCCCCCCTGCTTCCACGCACTCCTTCTCTAAGTGGAAGAGCTCCAAGTCTCATCCCTCCTTTCTGTCCTTTCTTCCTCTCCTTGATCCCTCCTTCACTCCTTCCTTCCTCGGGTCGGTGGCGGTGACAGTGGCGGTTGGTGGGTAGAGGATGAGGAGGGCGCTGAGAGGGAGAGCCAGGGAGGAGCCCGTCCACCAATCGGCTTGCAGCGTTTCCCACTCTGAACTCTAAACTTTGAACTTCTCTATCTAATCAATGTCCGTGCGAGAGACGAAATGGACACTACTAACTCTCAATCTCAAACAAGAGACTGCCTTTGCCACTGCTTGTCTTTTGACTTTCATGCATGTACATGGTTGTGTCATTTTGTTAAATCTGAAAAGACATGTTCGTGTACMGTACAAGTGCCAYAAATATCAACATTGTATACAGTCATTGTACTCACTCAGCCACTGGACTGGACTGCTTTTCTAAAGCACGTGGAATGACTWAACATGAWAATGGAGACTTTGGATGTGTCAAATYGAACCCTATTCCCTATGTACAATTTGACCAGGGCCCTTAGGGGCCATTCTATAGGGAAGGGGTGCTATTTGGGACATAGCCTTTGTTTGCAGTGAGGCTGTGCAGATATTCTGTCTGTTGTTCCTTTGATATACACTATGTGGCGCTGCACTCATTGCCTGGTGTGACCTGTCAACGCTGATGTCGATTTGAGGTTTTTGTCGACTGCGTCATTATGCCTTACTTCTGAAATGTTCCTTTTTTTCTGTGGTAGTTTAATGTGCAACTTAGGTTGTGGAATATAAATATCATAGTTTAACTTGGACACCCCTTCAAATTTGACACAAGAATCACTTTTATTTGATCAACTTTTGTCTGGGTGATTATTACCATCCCAGATGAATTTCGTATTTTTCTCTTCTTATGATTCTTTAAATCAAGATGATTKTTTTGAAAAAAATATTAATAAATGTTTCACAGTTCAAAATATATCTGGTTTCAAATCACACTATATACATCSAGTCCTTTCTAGGACCTCCTCCAAGCCATCCCATGAGTGGTCAGTCTGAAATATTCATTTGATGGACCTCAGTTTGGACCTTTTCTGACCCCTGAATATGCTCTTTCAGCAGTTGGGGGACTATACCAGGGGGTACTAGGACTATATAACGGGTGGTAACTAGAACTCATCCAGGGGGTAAGCACTATACACAGGGGGTACTAGGCTATAAACACGGGGGGGTACTATGTATACACAGGGGTAGCTAGGCCTATACACGGGGGGGTAACCCTAGGACTATACACAGGGGTACCTAAGTGACTATACACAGGGGGGTACTAGGACTATACACCAAGGGGTACTAGGACTATACACGGGGGTACTAGGACTATACACGGGGGTACTATGACTATACACAGGGGGTACTAGGACTATACACGGGGGGGTACTAGGACTATACACCGGGGTACTAGGACTTACACGGGGGGTACTAAGGACTAATACACAGGGGTACTAGGACTATACACAGGGGGTACTAGGACTAGACACGGGGGGGTAAACTAGGACTATACACGGGCGCACGAAAAGACTCATGAGACTACAGGGTTATTGGTAAAAACTGCAATGGTGGGGGGGGGTTACTCCGGGCACAGCAGAATCAGTTGGTGGTACAGTAACAGAAACAGTTGGGAACCACTTGCTCTATTCTAGATACATCCACAGACAGCCAGAAAAACTAGGGCAGCGTCCAAATTACACCCTATAATGGGCCTTGGTCATATATATATTTTAAATTAAACGCCAGGCAAGTCAGTTAAGAACAAATTCTAATTTACAGTGACGGCCTACACCGCCAAACCCGGACGATGCTGGGCCAATGTGCGGCGACCTATGTGACTTCCAAAATCACGGCTTGGTTGTGATACAGCCTGGAAATCCCAACCGGGTTCTGTAATGACTGCTGAGATGCAGTGGCCTTAGACCGCTGCGCCACTTGGAGCCCAAAAGTAGTGGCACTGTGGGGGGGGTTAAGGGAACAAAAAAAAAAAAAAAAAAATATGGGGGGGGTGGTTTTTGTCCCCCCCCGGTTTTTGGGGGGAAAACAAAAAAAATGCGCCCTACGGTTCAGGCTATAAACCCTCAATACAAACGCAGGATTAAATATTCACATGGCAGCAAAACTAGAGACATACTGTCCTAAGAGGAGAGGAGGCAAGGAAGGAAAGGAGAGGAGGCAGGAAGAAAAGGAGAGGAGGCAGGAAGGAAAGGGAAGAGGAGGCAGGAAGGAAAGGAGAGGAGGCATGAAGGGAAAGGAAGGAGCAGGAAGGAAAGGAGAGGAGCAGGAAGGGAAAGGAGAGGAGGCAAGGAAGGAAAGGAGAGGAGGCAGGAAGGGAAAGGAGAGGAGGCAGGAAGGAAAGGAAGAGGAGGCAGGAAGGAAAAGGATGTAGGAAGGAAAGGAGAGGAGGCAGGAAGGAAGGAGAGGAGGCAGGAAGGAAGGAAAGAGAGGAAGGCAGGAGGAAGGAAAGGAGAGGAGGGCAGGAAGGGAAAGGAGAAGGAGGCAGGAGGAAAGGAAAGATGTGAAGGAAAGGAATGAGGCAGGAAGGAGAGGAAGAGGAAGGGAAAGGAGGTAGGAAGGAAGGAAGAGGAGGCAGGAAGGAAAGGAGAGGAGGCAAGGAAGAAAAGAGAGGAGGAAGGAGAGGAACAACATCTATAGTGCCCATTCACCAACACTGATACCTCAAATGGTTCAAATCAGCATCATGATGACGTGGCATCAGAGCTTGTTGCTAATGGGATGCCAGAAGTAGTGCATAGGAAGGAGAGGTGTGGACGATGCAGAGCCATGACAATACTCATATGTGGGAAATTATGTGATGCAGTGATGATTCACAAATAAAAAAGATGTCAGAAAACAAGAACAAAGTTTGGTAGGACTGGTCCAACACATATGATGTCAATCAAAAAAAAAAAAACTTTTTCAATTTGTTTTCCAAAAAAAATATATTTTTTAAAGTCATTAATTTGACAGAACAGATTTCTCGTCTGCACAAACTGTTATTAATATATAGATATGTTTTATTAGAATATTTTTGAAAAAAGTCAACCATACAATTCAATGTCAAAGTTCAATAGTATCACAATTTCTGAATCATTGCGACCGTAGCATGCTCAAAAGATAATAATTACTTTTTATATTATTTCAATAAATATTTGTCATTTTTCTGGAAAATCTTTTTACAACAACACTTAACGCCATTTTTCAAAGAAATAAGACGCAAAAAGGACATAATCACTCAGAACATACGATGATAATCATTATATTAAACATTTTTTGTACTTCCTTCAACTAGATCACAGCAATTATGGAGGAACATTAGACAAAGGTCATGGAGAGGTTCAAATAGTTGTAGAAGGTGTCAATGATGACGT
>NW_019945465.1:0-9358 GCF_002910315.2 Salvelinus sp. IW2-2015 | reverse complement strand
TGGGAAGAGAGGGGGAGGCCCCTGTGCTATCCGGTAGGGAGCTGTCTCTGTCTGTTCTCACACTGTCGAAATCAATTTGCCATCGGGATCAGAACTGTGGAACAAGGAACAAAGAGAAAGGAAGCTTGCCAGGTGGGAAGAGAAGAGACACACTCGGGAAGAGAGGGGGAGGCCCCTGTGCTATCCGGTAGGGAGCTGTCTCTGTCTGTTCTCACACTGTCGAAATCAATTTGCCATCGGGATCAGAACTGTGGAACAAGGAACAAAGAGAAAGGAAGCTTGCCAGGTGGGAAGAGAAGAGACACACTCCGAGAGAAGATGGAGGGACAAGACAGCCACAAGGCAAGGAAGGCAGGCAGGCAGGGGTGGATTTGGGAGGAGCGGTGTAGGGAGGAGAGGGGTGCTGTACCATCAGCGTGTTTTGAGTGGATCAGTTTGAACAAGGCACAGAATCACTCATCTTGATCACACGATGAGTAGTGATCACTAGTTAGTTGGAGATCAGGGGTTCTGCACAGTCAGACTGCAGTGTCGTCCATCTCAAACACGCACCATGAGTAGCAAGTACCTCCCTCCCACCTAAACCTCCCACACCAAAACACACCTGGCTGCCATAGTTACCGAGATGGGACTTCCTTCATCAGGGTCATGTTCATTAGGACACACAAAACGCTTTGCAACAGACATTTGCATTTCTTATTGTACAAGTCCAGGTTAGTACCACTTGTTTCAGTCAGTTTTCCTCCGTTTGGTAACCTAATGAACACGACCCAGGCCTCTATATCACTATCTGAATATTAATGATGATAGCAGAAAACTAACTTTTGAAGGGTAAAGAAATTGAATGTATTGATAATTTGAATGTTTCACAGAATCACTTGTCTTTTTGAACAATAKGCAAATTCAACCCAAGTAACCTAGAGGCCATTTGTGATGAGGTAATCCAAGTCATCTGGTTGGCAGTGGGGGTCTGGTGTAAGATGAGTTCAGTGCCTCTAGGGTGGAGACACCCTGGGCCCGTTAGGTCTATAAATACAAGATCTGACCCAGAACCAGATATTCAGGAACAAAAGGAGTATGTAAAACGACCATAGACTTGGATAGACAGCTCAAGTGCAACAAAGCCTGTTTTAGCATGGACAGCTCCATTGAGGACATTCACTATTTTGAAGTAGTCAACTGGGTGGGACTTCCTATTGGTTATGGAAGGATCACATGATTCCATCCAGGTCATCAGGAGGGATCAGCCAATGAATGATACTACGGAACAAACATTATATAAATGGAGGTGGTTGTAAATAGCCAACCTTGGATTTATACCTGTTCAGACAACAGACTACAGGTGGCAGTGTTGATCATTTCAGTTTGTTAACCGACTGTCAATAGAAGAAGAAGAATAAATTGCCTTCTTCTTTTAGAGGAAAACTCCACACAAAAGCGATCTTTTGGTATTTGTTTCATTAGTCCATTGTTGACATAGTCCCCAAAAGTTTTGGTTGAAGTTACATATGTTGAAAACTTGATTGCTGACAGGTAAACGTTTTTGGTACTACGTCAACAATGGACTATGAAACAAATACCAAGATCGCTTTTGGGTGGAATTTTCCTTTAAAATGGAGAAATCCCTCAATGGTGCTACCAATGCTGTCACAGAAGCCATTATGGCAAAGATGCAAAAAAGAGCTCTCTATCAAACTCTATGTAGAAGGACTTGGAGCGCCAGACCAGAGCTCATCAGAGCTCCAGCCTCACCAAGCAGTGATGTCAACATGTGGTCGAATGATGTAATTCGATATGTCACAACACACATACATACAAGTAAACACACGCACACACACGCGATTGCGCACACACACCTTCCCCATCGTCAGACAGACGAAATAAATCATCTCTTCAGATTAACCTAGGTTAACCCCTCCTCCCACAGCAGTGGATCTGACTTCTGATTGGATTACAGAAACGAACTCTGTCCCAAATGGAACCCTATTCCTAATTAGCTGCACTGCTGCTGAAAAGGGCCCATAGGGCTGTGGTCAAAAGTAGTGCACTATAGGTAATAGGGTGCCATTGGGCTCTGGTCAAAAGTAGTGCACTATGTAGGAATAGGGTGCCACTTGGGATAGAGTCAGTTTGAGAGACAAACATTGACTCAGAAACAGTTGGAGAATAACCTTCTAGACACTAGTTATATGAAATGCTGTTGTCATTAAATAACACAAGTCAATATAGCAGCTATGGAGTCTGAGGAAAAAGCAAGCAAGACCCAAAAAGAGGAGAAATGAAAGCTTCCTCAGAGCTGGACATCCAAGACTGGTCTTATATAATATATGCCATTTAGCAGACACTTTTATCCAGCCTGAAGAGCTCAGTGTCTCCAAGTTTTACTCCGACTAAACAACTAAACTTCCACATCAAAGCATATCAGTCTTTAATGATCTACACTGAACCAAAAATATAACACAACATGTAAAGTGTTGGTCCATGTTTCATGAGCTGAAGTAAAAGTCCGAATTTTTTCCATACGCACAAAACAGCTTATTTCTCTCAAATTCTGTGCACAAATTTGTTTACCTCCCAGTTAGTGAGAATTTCTCTTTTGCCAAGATAATCCATCCACRTGACAGGTGTGGCATATCAAGAAGCTGATTAAACAGCATGATCATTACACAGGTGCATCTTGTGCTGTTGACAATAAAAGGCCACTCTAAAATGTGCAGTTTTGTCACACAACACAATGCTACAGATGTCCCAAGTTGAGGGAGTGTGAAATTGGCATGCTGACTGCAGGAATGTCCACAAGAGCTGTTGCCAGAGAATTTCATGTTAATTTCTCTACCATAAGCCGCGTCCAATGTCATTTTGGAGTATTTGGCAGTCCGTCCCACCGGCCTCACAACAACAGACCACGTGTAACCATGCCAGCCCAGGACCTCCACATCCAGCTTCTTCACCTGCGGTATTGTCTGAGACCAGCCACCCAGACAACTGATGAAACTGAGGGTTTGCACAACCGAAGAACTTATGTAAAAACTGTCAGAAACAGTCTCAGGGAAGCTCATTTGCATACTTGTAGTCCTAATTAGGGTCGTGACCTGACAGGCGTCGTAACAGACTTCGCTGGCCAATGGCACGCTGGAGAAGTGTGCTCTTCACAGATGAATCCCGGTTTCAACTGTACCGAGCAGATGGCAGACATGGCGTTGTGTAGGCGAGTGGTTTGCTGATGTCAATGTTGTGAACGGGGTGCCCCATGGTGGCGGAGGGGTTATGGTATGGGCAGGCATAAAATAAGGACAACAATTGCATTTTAATCGATGGTAAATTGAATGCACAGAGATACCATGACGAGATCCTGAGGCCCATTGTTGTTCCATTCATCCGCCACCATCACCTCATGTTTCAGCATGATAATGCACGGCCCCATGTCGCAAGGATCTGTACACAATTCCTGGAAGCTGAAAATGTGCCAGTTCTTTCATGGCCTGCATACTCACCAGACATGTCATCCATTGAGCATGTTTGGGATGCTCTGGATCAACGTGTACAACAGCGTGTTCCAGGTTCCGCCAATATCCAGCAACTTTGCACAGCTATTCCACAGGCCTCAATCAACAGCCTGATCAACTCTATGGGAAGGTGATGTCGTGCTGCATGAGGCAAATCATGTWCACACCAGATGCTGACTGGTTTTCTGATCCACACCCCTACTTTTTAAGGTARCTCTGACCAACAGATGCATATCTGTATTCCCAGTAGTGTGAAATCCATAGACTAGYGCCTAATGAATTTATTCCAATTGAATGATCTCCTCTTATGAACTGTAACTCATGTTGCGCTTATATTTTAGTTCATTGTAGTTTTATTTTTACTCTCATATCCCAGTCTAGTCAGTGCTGTGTATCTAGTCATTATTCATACTACATCGTGATCAGTCATTCATACCACTCAATGTAACTACCAGGTGGAACAGTAGTTCACATTCATACTACATCGTGATCAGTCATTCATACCACTCAATGTAACTACCAGGTCAGTACAGTAGTTCACATTCATACTACATGGTGATCAGTCATTCATACCACTCAATGTAACTACAAGGTCAGTACAGTAGTTCACATTCATACTACATCGTGATAGTCATTCATACCACTCAATGTAACTACCAGGTCAGTACAGTAGTTCACATTCATACTACATCGTGATCAGTCATTCATACCACTCAATGTAACTACAGGTAGGTACAGTAGTTCACAACCATACTACATCGTGATCAGTCATTATACCACTCAATGTAACTACCAGGTCAGTACAGTAGTTCACATTCATACTACATCGTGATCAGTCATTCATACCACTCAATGTAACTACCAGGTCAGTACAGTAGTTCACATTCATACTACATCGTGATCAGTCATTCATAACCAATGTAACTACCAGGTCAGTAAGTTCACATTCATACTCACGTGATCAGTCATTCATACCATCAATGTAACTACCAGGTCAGTAGTTCACATTCATACTACATCGTGATCAGTCATTCATACACTCAATGTAACTACCAGGTCAGTAGTTCACATTCATACTACATCGTGATCAGTCATTCATACCACTCAATGTAACTACCAGGTACAGTAGTTCACATTCATACTACATCGTGATCAGTCATTCATACCACTCAATGTAACTACCAGGGTCAGTAGTTCACATTCATACTACATGTGATCAGTCATTCATACCACTCAATGTAACTACCAGGTCAGTACAGTAGTTCACATTCATACTACATCGTGATCAGTCATTCATACCACTCAATGTAACTACCAGGTAGTACGTAGTTCACATTCATACTACATCGTGATCATCATTCATACCACTCAATGTAACTACCAGGTCAGTACATGTAGTTCACACATACTACACGGATCAGTCATTCATACCACTAATGTAACTACCAGGTCAGTACGTAGTTCACATCATACTACATCGTGATCAGTCATTCATACCACTCAATGTAACTACAGGTCAGTACGTATCACATTCATACTACATCGTGATCAGTCATTCATACCACTCATGTAACTACAGGTCAGTAGTTCCATTCATACTAATCGTGATCAGTCATTCATACCACTCAATGTAACTACCAGGTAGACAGTAGTTCACATTCATACTACATCGTGATCAGTCATTCATACCACTCAATGTAACTACCAGGTCAGTAGTTCAGGACGGTTGATAATAGGTTCTTACCTTGCAGCAGCAAAGCGACTGTCATAGTCCTCAAGGGCAGGCTGAAATGGAAAAGAACATTATCATGACACAGTTCATTCCTACATTAGAACACTCTAATAAACACATTCATTCCTACATTAGAACACTCCTTAACACACAGTTCATTCCTACATTAGAACACTCCTTAACACAGTTCATTCCTACATTAGAACACTCCTTAACACACAGTTCATTCCTACATTAGAACACTCCTTAACACACAGTTCATTCCTACATTAGAACACTCCTTAACACACAGTTCATTCCTACATTAGAACACTCCTTAATAACACACAGTTCATTCCTACATTAGAACACTCCTTATAACACACAGTTCATTCTCATTAGAACACCTTAACACAGTTTTCTAATTAGAACACTCCTTAACACAGTTTCTTAATATATTTTGTTTTATTGAACCTTTATTTAACTGGGCAAGTCAGTTGTTATTTACAATGACGGCCTACCAAAAGACAAACGGCCTCCTGCGGGGACGGGGGCTGGGATTAAAAATAAAAAATAAATAAAAATTATTAGAACACATTAGAACACTCCTTAATGAGGCCGATTAATTAGGGCCGATTTCATGTTTTCAATAACAATCGGTAATCGGCCTTTTTGGACGCCGATTATGGCGGATTACATTGCTATCCACAAGGAACTGCGTGGCCGGCTGACCACCTGTTACACGAGTGCAGCATCAAAAGGACCTTGTGGCTGCAAGGAGCCAAGGTAAGTTGCTAGCTAGCATTAAACTTATCTTATAAAAAAAATCAATCTTCACATAATCACTAGTTAACTACACATGGTTGATGAAATTACTAGGTTAACTAGCTTGTCCTGCATTGATTATATGCAATGCGGTGCCTGTTAATTTATCATCGAATCACAGCCTACTTCACCTTCGCCAAACGGGTGATGATTTTAACAAAAGCGCATTCGCGAAAAAAGCACCAATCGTTGCACAAATGTACCTAACCATAACATCAATGCCTTTCTTTAAAATCAATACACAGAAGAATATATTATTTTTTAAACCTGCATAGTTAGTTAATATTGCCTGCTAGCATGCATTTATTTAACTAGAAATTGTGTCACTTCTCTTGCATTCAGTACAAGCAGAGTCAGGGTATATGCAGCAGTTTGGGCCACTGGCTCGTTGCGACTGTGTTCTATTCCTAACAAAGACCGTAATTAATTTGCTAGAATGTTACATAATTATGACATAACATTGAAGGTTGTGCAATGTAACAGCAATATTTAGACTGGGGGGTTGCACCCGCTCGATAAAATACGGAACGGTTCCGTATTTCACTGAAAGAATAAACGTTTTGTTTTCGAAATGATAGTCTCCGGATTTTCCATATTAATGACCAAAGGCTCATATTTCTGTGTGTTTTTATGTTATAATTAAGTCTATGATTTGATAGACTGTCTGAGCTGTCTGACTGAGCAGTGGTAGGTAGCAGCAGGCTCGTAAGCATTCAGTCAAACAGCACTTTCCTGGTTTGCCAGCAGCTCTTAGCAATACTGGGATGCACAGCGCTGTTTATGACTTCAAGCTTATCAACTCCTGAGATTAGGCTGGCAATACTAAAGTGCCTATAAGAACATCCAATAGTCAAAAGGTATATGAAATGCAAATGGTATAGAGAGAAATAGTCGATGCGTCATAATTCCTATAATAACTACAACCTAAAACTTCTTAACTGGGATATTGAACCACCAGCTTTCATCTGCTCTCATGTTCTGAGCAAAGAGCTTAAACGTTAGCTTTCTTACATGGCACATATTGCTCTTTTACTTTCTTCTCCAACACTTTGTTTTTGCATTTACAATTTAATGTTATTATTTATTTGAGACTAAATAGATTTTATTTATGTATTATATTAAGTTAATAAAAGGGTTCATTGTTCATTCAGTATTGTTGTAATTGTCATTATTACCAAATATATTATAAAAATCGTCTGATTAATCGGTATCGGCTTTTTTTGGTCCTCCAATAATCGTGTCGGTATCAGCGTTGAAAATCCTAATCGGTCGACCTCTAGCCTTATACACAGTTCATTCCTACATTAGAACACTCCTTAACACAGTTCATTCCTAAATCTCACAAATCCTGCCGTTAATAGTTAATACCTTACAAATCCTGCCGTTAATAGTTATACCTTACAAAGATAACATTAGCATGTAATGATACATCAATGACTGTGCGTGAACTGTATTTTTAATTTGAATGTTTTATTCATCTTTATTTAACTAGGAAAGTCAGTTCAGAACAAATTGTCTTATTTACAATGACGGCCCCGGTTTGGACCCTAACAACGCTGGGCAATTGTGCGCCACCCTATGAGATTTCCCAATCACAGCTGGTTGTGATAGTCTGGAATCGAACGAGGTTCTGTAGTGATGCCTCTAGCAACTGAGACGCAGTGCCTCGGATCGCTGAGCCACTCGGGAGCCCCAAGTATGGTCATGTATGATCACTCACACAGTGTCTATTTTATAGATGTACTTTCAGAACTCTCATGTAATAAACAGTTATTGAAAGAGAGCCTCCAGCAGATGGCGCCAGAGCCATGTTCCTACTCTATATCCCTGTGTTCTCCTGCAGTATTACTCCTTACAGTACATGGTGTTAACAGAACAATACACCAAAATGACTGGAGTCCTCCAGATAGCCAATCAAGACACCTCTAACTCTCCAGACTGAATCAACCACAGTGGATTACTGGGAAGAGGGCGTGTTCTGAGTGGGAGATTGTGTTGTCGTGTGTTTTAGAAGTATAGTGCTGTCTGTTTCAGTTGTGTAGAGAAAATGGTTTTAGGGCCGTGGCCTGGTGTGTGTCAGCGTCCTTCCATCTGTGTGTCAGCATCTGTCCGACTGCGTGTTCGCTCGCAAACACTGACCTGTGTGGTAAGCCTGCCATGCTGTAGGGCCTGGGTCTGCTCTGTGCCAGGCTCTGTGCCAGCGGCGGGCAGTCAGGCCGTAGTCGGGCATGGGCAGAGACATGTCGCTCTCCCAGCAGGTTCCCGGTGCTGCTGTTCTCTTCCCATGGTGCAGACTGGAGGGGACAGCAATCATTCAGTCAATCAATCAATCTTAACTGACGTGAAGAGATGAGATGGTATGTTCCAGACCGCTGATACGGTATAGTAACTGGCTAGGATATTAGTTTACTTCACCTGACACGGTATAGTACTGGCTAGGATATTAGTTCTTTCACCTGAACGGTATAGTACTGGCTAGGATTATTAGTTACTTCACCTGAACGGTATAGTACTGGCTAGGATATTAGTTACTTCACCTGAACGGTAATGTACTGGCTAGGATATATCTATCTTCACCTGAAACGGTATAGTACTGGCTAGGATATTACTTACTTCACCTGAACGGTATAGTACTGGCTAGGATATTAGTTACTGTCTTCACCTGAACGGTATAGTACTGGATAGGATATTAGTTACTTCCTGAACGGTATAGTACTGGGCTAGGATATATTAGTATTACTTCACTAACGGTATAGTACTGGCTAGGATATTAGGTTACTTCACCTGCAACGGTATAGTATCTGGCTAGGAATTTAGTTACTTCACCTGAACGGTATAGTACTGGCTAGGATATTAGTTCTTTCACCTGAACGGTATAGTACTGGCTAGGATATTAGTTACTTCACTGAACGTATATAGTACTGGCTAGGATTGTTACTTCACCTGAACGGTATAGTACTGGCTAGGATATTAGTTACTTCACCTGAACGGTAATAAACTGGCTAGGATATTAGTTACTTCTCTCTGAACGGTATAGTACTGGCTAGGATATTAGTTACTTCACCTGAACGGTATAGTACTGGCTAGGATATTAGTTACTTCCTGAACGGTATAGTACTGGCTAGGATATTAGCTTACTTCACTGAACGGTATAGGTACTGGCTAGGATATTAGTTACTTCACCTGAACGGTATGGTACTGCTAGGATATTAGTTACTTCACCTGAACGGTATAGTACTGGCTAGGATATTAGCTTACTTTCACTGAGCGGTATAGTAACTGCAGGATATTCGTTGAATTCTCTCGTCAATGTTGG
>NW_019945464.1:26620-45048 GCF_002910315.2 Salvelinus sp. IW2-2015 | reverse complement strand
GAGCTTCGGTGGGGCCTATAAGTGGGAGGCAGAGCAGTTTTACTCTGGGCACGCTCTTCATCCGGCGGACACCAAACGGAGAGCTGCCCAATGCTTTAGCCCATATCTGGCGATGCAATCGCCCCAAAGAGGTGATAGCAAAGTGGCTCAGCCAGGTTACTCGACAGTTTAAGTAGTGAGTAATGTTATTGCTACTATATAGTCGTGGATCTCTGACTTTTGAGAGTGGTTCATTGAGTGGGTCTTCTGTGGCCACCAGTTGTGGTAGCGATGGTGTATGATAGAATCGGCGCTGCGTTAATACGAGCTGCTGATACCTGGGAGCACCTAACGGATATGCTGGAGACACAGTAGCCCACAGGGTTCTGGAGATGATGCAACAGACAATAATGAAGTTTTGACCGAAAGCCTGGGGGGTGTGTAAGCGAAGCGTATACCGGAAACGTCTTGGTTTTCACTTAAATAGATGTTGAATCGATTATCTGAAGTCATTATTAATCTGTTTCAATCACGTCATTTTATCGGGGGCGCAGTCCTTCTCGCAAAGGAAGATTAAACCTAGGTTGCCAGGGGTACTAGAAAAGCACAACTCAATTGGGACTCTAGCTACGAGGCAACCATTTATAACATTTTTGTTGTATGACAGCCGTTAAGCCTCTAAATCTGTGTCGGAGTAAACTTCGCCTGGTGAGGTTTCATTGTCAACGTACAGAAGATTTCAGATCTCTGGTTCATAACGTCTCTTCTTACTTGTTCCTCCTGATAGAACTGGGTGATGTGGGTGCGTTCTTCTTCTTGTTCTGAATGTACTTGTTGATGTGTGCGTCTTCTTTCCTTCTTGTCTCATGAAATGAGCTGTGATGTGTGTGTCTCATCTTCTATGTTTCTCCTGGGTGTGAGTATTGACTGTGGAATTATTGTGTGATGTTCTTCTTTCACTTGTTCCTTGATACAAGCGCGAAAATGTGACTGGTAAGAATGTGTGTGTTCTTACTTCTTGTTCCTAACAAAATGCATCTGTTGTATGTGATCCGTGTTCCTCTTTTCTTGTTCCTAAATGACTGTAGATTTGTGTTGGCTGCTTCTTGCTCTTTAAGGCTCTAGCCTTTACACCTTTGATTGGCAGTGGAAAGCGATCGCTCAGAGATAGGAAAGGACTTGGAGAAGTTTAGTGTACAGTTTTACGTGGCTGTTGAGGAGTGGTTCTTAGGCGGAGCAGAGACAAGTTTATAAAGACTTCCATAGCAGATGGACCTTTCTGTTCACTATATCAAACCCGCAAGGGAGCATAACGAAAGGACACAGGGTGAAATATCTCAGAAGAGCTTCTGACTCATCGGATTGTTCCTTTATTCAGTCCTTACTTCAAATTCATATGTTTCTCATCCTTTTTTTAAAACTCTCTCCATGCTCCCGTCACAGACGTTTCATTACACCTCGATTGTTTGTTGAAGGCACAATGTATTTTCAGCACACGGTTGGGTTTCTGTTTCCTGTCCATATACATTCTGTTTCTTCTTTAGCACGATCTGTGTTTTGTATTTCCAGATCGCAAGCGTCCTCATTACTGCCCCATAATACACATCCTTGCGAAATGCAGAGCGGAAACATGTAGAGTATTACGGTCCCTTGAAAAGCCAACTTGAAAGCCAACTGAAAAGCCAACTTGAGAAAGCGACCAAATTGAGAAGCCACTTGAGAAGCCAACTTGAAAAAGCCAACTTGAGAAAGCCAACTTGAAAAAGCCAACTTGAAAAAGCCAACTTGAAGACGCAACTTGAAGAAGTCCAAATTGAGAAGCCAACTTGAAAAAGCCAACTTGAGAAAGCCAACTTGAAGAGCCAAACTTGAAAAGGGCCAACTTGAGAAAAGCCAACTTTGAAAAAAGCCAACTTGAAAAGCCAACTGAAAAGAACCAACTTGAAGCCATACTTGAGAGACCAACTTGAAAAGCAACTTTGAGAAGCCAACTTGAAGAAGTCCAACTTGAAAAGCCAATTCTTGAAAAGCAACTTTTAGAAGCCAAACTTGAGAAAAGCCAATCTTGAGAAGCCACTTGAAAAGCCAACTTGAGAAGCCACTTCGAGAAGCCCAACTTCTTTTGAGAATGAGGCTACTGATGGGTCTTCTCTTTGCTGTGAGCAAGTCCTTCTTAATAATAACAGTCTGACTTGTCTAATGTTGTAACGTGCTTTTATCATCCGTACGATTAATACAACATAAAACATTGACTTAATCTAATCGTTGATCGCGTGCTTAAATCAAATCCGTCACGACTTGAATACATTAAAACAGTTGACTTATCTAATTTGTTGACGCTCAGGCTTTTCGCAAAATACCTTAAGACTAAACATTTAAAACAGTATGAACTTATCTATGTTCGACTAGAGCATGACCTCATTATCATCCATAGAACTACACATCTAAACAGTTAAGACTTACTAATAGTGACTGCTAGCTTTATCAATCCGTACGACTAAACAATTATAATATCAGTATGACTCTATCTAAATGTATTAAGACGCTGCTCATTATCAATCACCATACGACTAAAACATTTAAAAACAGTTGATTATCTAATGTTGACTACGCTTCGGCTCCTTATCAATCCCCATACGACTAAACGATTAAAATCAGTTGACTTATCTAAATGTTGACGCTGCTTTAATCAATCCATACGACTAAACATTAAACAGTTGACTTATCTAAATGTGACGACTAAACGCTTTATCAATCCATAGGAGACTAAACCATTAAAAAGCAGTTGAACTTATCTAATGTTTGCGCCTGCTTTATCAATCCATAGACTCAAACATTAAAAACAGTTGACTTAATCTAATGTCGACGCTGCTTTATCAATCCCATACGACTAAATACAATTAAAACAGTTGACTTATCTAATGTTGACTGCTGGCTTTATCAATCCATAAGGACTAAACATTAAAACAGTTGACTTATCTAATGTTGACGCTGCTTTATTATCAATCCATAAAGACTAAACATCTAAAAACAGTCTGACTTAATCTAATGTTGACGCTGCTTTAAAAAATCATGCCATAAGAACTAAATTAAAACAGTTGACTTATCCTAATGTAACCTTGACCGGGCTCGCTTTATTCAATCCATACGAATAAACATTAAAACAGTTGACTTAATCTAATGTTGACGTCTAGTCTGACCTTATTCAATACCTAAGAATAACCCAGCATTAAACAGTCTGACTTTAAAAATCTAATGTTGACGTGCTTTATCAAATCCCATCACGACTAACATTAAAACACAGTTGGACTTCACACTCTACCATGTTGAACTCTTGCTTTATCAATCCATACGACTAAAACACTGTAAAAAATACAGTTGACTTATCTATGTTACGCATTCGAGCTTGCTTTAAAATCAGTCCATAAGACTAAACATTAAAACAGTTGACTATATGCTAATGTTGACCCCGCATCGCTTAATCAAATCCATAAGAGCTCTAAACATTAAAACAGTCTGATCTTATCTAATGTGCGACGGCTGCTTAGTCAATCCCATAAGAACTGAAAACATTCGAACGATTGAACTTTATCGTAAAATGCTCTTAACGCGTGACTATCTCATTCAATCTGCATACGCCCCAACTAAATCATGAAAACAGTTGAGTTATCTCCTAATGTTGAGCTGGCTTTATCAACAATCCAGTAAGGCTACATAAACATCTAAACAGTTGGACGTTTATCTAATGTTGACGACGGTCGCTATTAGTCAATCCATCACGGAATCTTAAGCATCAAACAGTCTGACTTAGTCTAATGTTGACGCTGCTCTTTTATCAATGCCATACGACTGAAACATTAAAACACGTTGACTTATCTAATGTTGACGCTGCTTTATCAAATCCATACGAGCTAAACATTACAGTTGACCTTATCTAAATCGCTTCGACGGCTGACTCTGCTTTAATCAATCCATAAGATCTAAACGATCGAAACAGTTGAACTTATCGTAAGTGGTGTAGTCGCTGCTTTACTCATTCCATATCTCTGACTAACCATCCCAACAGTCTGACTTATCCTACATGTTGACTGCTCCGCTTTATAAACATGCCCTTACGACTAAACGATCAACAGTTGACTTTGCCTAATGGTTGACGGCTGCTTTATCTCAATCTCATACGACCTAAAACATTTAAAACAGTTGACACTTATCTAATGTCTTGACGCGTGCTGTTATCCAACCTTCGTTAAGGCCTCATAGACATTTAAAACAAGTTGACTTCACCTCTAATTCGATGTGCTTGTTTATCATCCATATTCTGAGCTAAACATCAAACTATTGTTTGACTTTTATCTAAATGTGCGATTCGCTTTGGCTTTACTCAATAAATCCACATACGACTCAAACATCAAAACAGTTTTAGACTCTATCTAAATGTTGACGCTCGCCTTTTAATATCAATCGGCATAAAAACGAATATATACATCAAACAGTTGACTTATCTAATTGTTGACTTTGGCCCTCCAGCTGCTTTATCAAGTCCATACGACTAAACATCAAAAACAGTGTACTTATCTAATTTCACGCTGCTTTTATGTGGCAACTACCATATTGAACCCCGTAGCTTATAAGCCAGTTATTTCAACAGTTGACTTATCTAATGTGACGCTAGAGCTATTTATCAATCCATACGACTAAACATCAAACAGTTCATGAACTTAATCTAATGTTGACGCTGCTTTTTTATCAATTCATAATACGACTAATATCATTAAAAAGCATGTTGACTTTACTCATAGATGTCGACGTGCTCGCGCTTGTCATCACAATGGCCATAGGACTACCATTAAGAAACAGTTGACTTATCTAATGAATTGAACGCTGCTTTAATGCAATCCATAAGACTAAACATTAAAACAGTTGACTTATCTAATGTTGACAGGTCTCTTTAATCAATACATAAGACTAATGACTAACCATCAAGAACATGTCTGATTCATCTAATGTTGACGCTGCTTTATCAATCGCAATACAGACTAAACATTAAAAACAGTTGACCTTATCTAATGTGAAGCTGCTTTATCAATCGTTAAAGCACCTCAAACATTAAAAGAGTTGACTTATCTAATGTTGACGCTGGCTTTATCAATGCGCATATCGATTAAACATTAAAAAGAGTTGACATTATCTAATGTTGACGCTGCTTTATCAAATCGTTAAGCACTATAACATTTAAAACATCAGTTGAAACTTATCGTAATGTATGACGCTATGACTTTTATCAAATCCATACGACTAAACATTAAACCAGTCTGATTAATCTAATGTTCGACCGCTGCTTTATCAATGCGTTAAGACTAAACAATCAGCAGTTTGACTTATCTAATGTTGATGCTGTATGCTTTATCAATCCATACGTATCCTAAACTCAAACAGTTGTACTTAATCTAATGTTGTACAGCTCGGACTAATTAAATCAATCCATACGACTAAACATTCAACTAGTTAGACTTCCTCTAATCGTCTCGACTGCTGCTTTTTATTATCACATACGACTAAACATCCAACAGTTGACTTATGCTATGTTGAACAATGCTCGCTTATTCAATTCCAATACGACTAAACATCAACAGTATGACTTATCCTATTTATGTTGACGTGCTATGCACTTTATACAAATCCATAAACGACATAATTATCATCAACAGTCTGACTTATCTAACTGTCTGCACGCTGGCCTTTATCAATCCGTAAGACTAAACATTGTAAAAAACTAGTTGACAATTATCTAAGGTTGTTTGAAGCGACGCTGGCTTATATCAGAATCCATACGACTAAAATCGGAAAAGCAGTTGAACTTCACTCTAATAGATTGACATAGCTGACTTTATCAATCCATTACGACTAAATTATTAAAACAGTTGAAACTTATCTATGTTGACTAGCTAGTGACTATTATCATTATCGCAAATATAAGAACTAAACATTAAAACAGTTGACTTATCTAAAATGTTTGAACGCTGCTTTAAATCAATCCACTACGACTAAACATCAACAGTTGACTTATCTAATGTTACTAGTTTCTGCTTTATCAATCCATACGAACTCAAACATACAACAGTAATGACTTATCGTACACTGTTAGACCAAGCTGCTTTATCCATATCCATATAGACCTAAACATTAAAAACAGTTGACTTATATCTATTATGCTCGATGCTGCTTTATCAATCCATAAGTACTAATAACATTTAAACACTTGCATTGATCTAGGATGTTGACGGCTGCTTTATCAATCACTAAACGACTAAAACATCAACAAGTGACTTATCTAATGTTGACGCTGCTTTATCAAATCGCATAACGACTAAAAACAATCAAGCGGTTGACTTATCTAATGTTGACGCTGCTTTATCAACAAACGCATAGCGAACTAAACATCAACAGTTGACTTATCTAATGTTGACGCTCGCTTTATCAATCATACGACTAACTCAACAACAGTTGACTTATCTAAATGTTGACCTGCTTTATGCAAACCAATAACCGATCTAATACACAATCTTAAGTTGACTTATCTAATGTTGCGCTGCTTTATTCAATCCATAACGACTAAACATCAACAGTTGACTTATCTAATGTTGACGCTGGGCTTTAATCATCGCATAACGAATAAACATCAACAAAGTTGACTTATGCTAATGTTGACGCTGCTTTATCAATCCATCGACTAAAAATTAAACAGTTGACTTATTCTAATGTGGACGCTGCTATTAATCAATCGTTAAGACTAAAACATTAAAAACAGTTGACTTATCTAATGTTGACGGCTGCTTTATCAATCCATACGACTAAACATCAAAAGCAGTTGACTTATAATAATGTTTGACGCTGCTTTATCAATCCCATACGACTAAACCATTAAAACAGTTGGACTTATCTAATGTCGACGCTGCTTTATGCATCCATAAACGACTAAAACAGTCAAAACAAGTTGACTTATCTAATGTTGACGGCTGCTTTCAATCCATACGACTAATACATTAAAACAGTTGACTTATCTAATGTGACGGCTTGCTTTATCATCCATAAGACTAAACAATCAAAACAGTTGACTTATCTAATTTGAGACCGCTGCTTTATCATCCATACGACTAAACATTTAAAACAGTTGACTTATCTTAATGTTGACGCTGCTTTAATCAATCCATAAAGACTAAACATTAAAACCAGTTGACTTGATCTAATGTTGACGCTGCTTTATTAAATCAATCCATACGACTAACAATTAAAACAGTTGACTTATCTAATGTTGACGGGGCTGCTTTATCAATCGTAAGATAAACATCAAACAGTTGACTTATCTAATGTTTGAGCGCTGCTTTATCAATCCATACGACTAAAAACATCAAAAGACAGTTTGACTTATCTAATGTTGAGCGCTGCTTTAATCAATCCATTAGCGACAAACATTAAAATACAGTTGACTTATCTAATGTTGACGCTGGCTTTATCAAATCCATAAGAACTAACATTAAAACAGTTGACTTATCTAAATGTTGACGCTGCTTTATCAATCATAAGACTAAACATCAAAAACAGTTGAATTATCTAATGTTGACGGCTGCTTTTATCAATCATACGACTAAACATTAAAACAGTTGACTTATCTAATGTTGACGCTTGCTTTATCAATGCCATAAGCAGCTAAAACATCAAAACAGTTACTTATCTAATGTTGACGGCTGCTTTATCAAATCCATACGACTAAAACATTAAAACAGTTGACTTATCTAAATGTTGACGCTGCTTTATCATCCGTAAGACTAATCATCAAAACAGTTGACTTAAATCTAATGTTGAGCCTGCTTTATCAATCGCATAACGATAAACCATCAACAGTTGAATTATCTAATGTTGACCGCTGGCTTTATCAATCGCGTAAGACTAAAACATCAAACAGTTGGACTTATCTAATGTTGACGCTAGCTTTATCATCCATAACGACTAAAACATTAAAACAGTTGACTTATCTAAAATGTTGACGCTGCTTTATCCAAAATCCATAAGACTAAACATAAAACAGTTGACTTAATCTAATGTTGACTGCTGGGCTTTATCAATCATAAGACTAAAACATCAAAAACAGAACAGTTGACTTATCTAAATGTTGACGGCTGCTTTAATCAATCCGTACGAGCTACATCAACAGTTGACTATCTAATGTTTGACGCTGCTTTTATTCAATCCATAACGACTAAAACCATCAACAGTTTTGACTTAATCTAATGTTGACGCTGCTTTAGTCAAATCCGTAAGACTAACATCCAGTTGACTTATCTAATGTTGAGCTGCTTTATCAATCCATACGACTAAACATTAAACAGTTGACTTTATCTAATGTTGACGGGGGCTGCTTTAAATCATCCGATACGACTAAAACCATTAAAACAGTTTGACTTATCTATATGTTGAACGCTGCTTTTATCAATCCCATACACTAAACATCAACAGTTCTTATCTAATGTTGACGCTGCTTTATCAAATCCATACGACTAAAACATCAAACAGTTGAACTTATCTAATGTTGAACGCTGTTTTTTTTTTTTTTTTTTTTATTGGCTTTATCAAATGCGCGTAAGACTAAACATCAAACAGTTGACTTATCTAATGTTGACGGCTGCTTTATCAATCCATATCGAAGCTAAACATTAAAACAGTTGAACTTATCTATGTCGACGCTTGCTGTTATCAATCCAATAACGACTAAAGCATCAAAAAAAACAGTTGACTTAATCTAGATGTTGACGCTGCTTTAATCAATCCATAGCGACTTAAACATTAAAACAGTTGATTATGCTAATGTTGACGGCTGCTTTAATCAAATCATGCGATAAACATCAAAAGCAGTTGACTTAATCTAATGTTGACGCTGCTTTATCAATCCATAACGACTAAACATTAAACACAAAACTGTTGACTTAATCTAATGTTGACGATGGCTTTATCAAATCCATAACGACTAAAAATCAACATTGACTTATCTAAATGTTGAACGCTGGCTTTATAATCAATCCATAAGAACTAAAACATCAAAAACAGTTTGACTTAATCTAATGTTGACGGCTGTCTTTAATCAATCCATACGACTAAACGTCAAAAACAGCTAGAATATGCATATAATTAGTAGATTTGGATAGAAAACACTCTAAAGTTTCCAAAACTGTTAAAATAATGTCTGTGAGTATAACAGAACTAATATGGTAGGCGAAAACCTGAGAAAAATCCAACCCGGAAGTGGGAATTCTGAGATTTGTAGTTTTCAAGTGAATGCCTATCGAATATCCAGTGTCTGTGGGGTCAGATTGCACTTCCTAAGGCTTCCAGTAGATGTCAACAGTCTTTAGAAGTTGTTTCAGGCTTCTACTGTGAAGGGGGAGAGAATAAGAGCACTCAGAGTAAGTGGCTCAGCTGAAAGCCATGAGTTGTTTATCGCGCGTGGCCGTGAGCGCGACGTTCGTTCCCTTTCCTTTCTAATGAAAACGGTATTGTCCGGTTGAAATATTATTGAATATTTATGATAAAAACACCCTAACGTTTGATTAAAAACATAGTTTGACATGTTTCTACGAACTTTATTGGAACTTTTTTGACTTTTTGTCTGGATGTTGTGGCTGCGCTTTGTGCATATGGATTACTGAACTAAACGCGCAAACAAAAAGGAGGTTTTTGGACATAAAGATGAACTTTATCGAACAAAACAAACATTTTTTGTCTAACATGGACTCCTGGGAGTGCCAACAGATGAAGATCATCAAAGGTTAGTGATTCATTTTAACGCTATTTCTGACTTTTGTGACACCTCTCCTTGGCTGGAAAATGTCTGTATGGTTTTTGTGGTTAGGCGCTCTCCTAACATAATTGCATGGTGTGCTTTCGCCGTAAAACTTTTTTGAAATCGGACACTGTGGTTGGATTAACAAGAAGTCCATCTTTAAAATGGTGTATAACACTTGTATATTTGAGGAATTTTAATTATGAGATTTCTGTTGTTTGAATTTGGCGCCCTGCAATTTCACTGGCTGTAGGCCAGGAGTTCCGCTAGCAGAACCCCCTCCCCAGAAAGGTTAAGACAAATGCTCTGGATAAGACCGTCTGCTAAATTACTCCAAATGTCAAATGTAATTATAAACTGGGTGGTTCGAGCCCTGAAAGCTGATTTTCGGACAACTGTGGTATATCATACCGTATACCACGGGTATGACAAAAACATGTATTTTTCCACTGCTCTAATTACGTTGGTAACTAGTTTAAAATAGCAATAAGGCACCTTGGGGGTTTATTGTGATATATGGCCAATATACCACGGTTAAGGGATGTATCCAGACACTCCGCGTTGCGTCGTGCATAAGAACAGCCCTTAGCCGTGATTTATTGGCCATATACCACATCCCCTCGGGCCTTATTGCTAAATTATAACACAATTACTATCATGCAACAGTTCAGATCAATATCAATCACAAACAACTGTGATGATGTAGTAGGGTCTTCCTGTATATTAACACAATACACAGACACATTCACACAGGGACAAATGAACACACAAGTTGAACTTACAAAATCGAACAGGGCTCTTTGATGGGTTTCAGGAATCTTGCTGATACAATGATTCGACTCTGGGGCACCGGTTTANACACATCACAGTCATTCAGGAACAAGAAGAAGAATGCACACATCACAGTCATTCAGGAACAAGAAGAAGAACGCACACATCACAGTCATTCAGGAACAAGAAGAAGAAGACGTTATAAACCAGATCTAATCTTTCGTTGACAATGAAACTCACAGGGCGAGTTTCCCAGACACAGATTAAGCCTAATCCTGAAAAAAAATAAAAAAATTGATTGGAGAATCCCCATTGAGTATGCTTTTTTTTCAGTCCTGGACRAGGTTTAATCTGTCTGGGAAACTGAGCCCCAAAAGTTGATGAAACAGATTAATAATTGACTTAATAATCGATCAACATCTATTTAAGTGAAACCAATGACGTTTGGTACCTTCGTACACACCCCAGGATTCTCAAACCCATTTTGTCAGTAATCAGCTCCAGAACCCTGTCGTACTGGCCCAGTATCCGTTGGGGTATCAGCAGCCTTAACGCTGGGTTCAACACATCCCCATTCGCTACCACACTGCCAAGAGAATCAGAACTCTTCACAATCAGAACACATAACATACTCACTACGACTGTAGTAACCTGGCTGGCTCACCTAGCTATCTTAAGATGAATGCTCTGGATACTGGGTGGTTCGAGCCCTGAATGCTGATTGGCTGACAGCCGTGGTATATCAGACCGTATATCACGGGTATGACAAAAACATGTATTTTTACTGCTCTAATTAAGTTGGTAACCAGTTTATAATAGCAGTAAGGCTTTGTGATATATGGCCAATATACCATGGTTAAGGGATGTATCCAGACACTCCGCGTTGCGTCGTGCATAAGAACAGCCCTTAGCCGTGATATATTGGCCATATACCACACCCCCCCGGGCCTTATTGCTAAATTATAACACAATTAATATCATGCACCAGTTCAGATCAATATCAATCACAAACAACTGTGATGATGTAGTAGGGTCTCCCTGTATATTAACACACTACACAGACACATTCACACAGGGACAAATTAACACACAAGTTGAACTTACAAAATCGAACAGGGCTCTTTGATGGGTTTCAGGAATCTTGCTGATACAATGATTCGACTCTGGGGCACCGGTTTAGCCTGTGGATAAGGCTAAAAGTAGAGGAGAGATTTATTTAACTAGGCAAGTCAGTTAAGAACAAACTCTTATTCACAATGACGGCCTACCGGGGAACAGTGGGTTAACTGGCGGCCTACAGGGGAACAGTGGGTTAACTGGCAGTCTACCGGGGAACAGTGGGTTAACTGGCAGTCTACCGGGGAACAGTGGGTTAACTGCAGTCTACTGGGAACAGTGGGTTAACTGGCAGCCTACCGGGGAACAGTGGGTTAACTGGCAGTCTACCGGGGAACAGTGGGTTAACTGGCAGCCTACCGGGAACAGTGGTGTAACTGGCAGCCTACCGGGGAACAGTGGTTAACTGCAGCCTACCGGGGACAGGGGTTAACTGGAGCCTACGCGGGAACAGTGGGTTAACTGGCAGTCTACCGGGGAACAGTGGGTTAACTGGCAGCCTACCGGGAACAGTGGGTTAACTGGCAGGCTACCGGGGACAGTGGGTTAACTGGCAGCCTACCGGGGAACAGTGGGTTAAATGGCAGCCTACCGGGGAACAGTGGGTTAACTGCAGCCTACCGGACGTGGGTTAACTGGCCTACCGGGAACAGTCGGTTAACTGGCAGCCTACCGGGGAACAGTGGGTTAACTGGCAGCCTACCGGGGAACAGTGGGTTAACTGGCAGCTTACCGGGAACAGTGGGTTAACTGGCAGTCTACCGGGGAACAGTGGGTAACTGGCAGCCTACCGGGGAACAGTGGGTTAACTGGCAGCCTACCGGGGAACAGTGGGTTAACTGAGCTACCTGGAACAGTGGTTAACTGGCCTACGGGAACAGTGGGTTAACTGGCAGCCTACCGGGAACAGTGGGTTAACTGGCAGCCTACCGGGGAACAGTGGGTTAACTGGCAGACTACCGGGAACAGTGGGTTAACTGCTTGTTCAGGGAAGAACTACAGATTTTTACTTTGTCGGCTCGGGATTCAATCTTTTTTTTGTGAACTAACACTCCCACTTGCTCCCCCACCTTACAACTCTGACCTTGCTGATAACTACTTTATTGAGGACAAATGTACTTTACTACGACTGTGATATGTGGTTGTCCCACCTAGATATTTTAAGATGAACGCACTAACTGTAAGTCGCTCTGGTAGACCGTTGCTAATCCCTAACAGTCCATTTTTTATTTATCTTTATTTAACTAGGCAAGTCAGTTAAGAACAAAATTCTTAGTTCTGAATGCAGGATAAATGGAGTTAGCCCTGAGTTAGCCTGGTTAGTTCTGAATGCAGGATAAATGGAGTTAGCCCTGAGTTAGCCTGGTATGTCTGAATGCAGGATAAATGGAGTTAGCCCTGAGTTAGCCTGGTATGCTGAATGCAGGATAAATGGAGTTAGCTCTGAGTTAGCCTGGTTAGTTCTGGAGGATTCATTGCCATAGAAATGTCCCTGGCTAAAAGGTGAGCCACGTTCGTTTGACCGGTTATCCTGAGTTGAACCCAAGAGTTGATCAACGTTACGTCTCTATCTCCTCAGACCTGCTTGGTAGGATAACCCTCTGGCACTACTTRGTCATGTCTGCTCCTTTGTTGTGTGTTCCTAATGTTTACATTCTTTATCTCCCTTTCAGACCTCCAGGTCCTTGTTCCCCACATCCTTGTTCAGCACATCCTGGTTCTTCACACCCTGGGTCTGCACATCGTTGTTCTCCACATCCTGGTTCTCCACACCCTTGTTCTCCACACCCTTGGTCTCCACATCCTTGGTCTCCACATCCTGGTTCTCCACACCCTTGTTCTCCACACCCTTGTTCTCCACATCCTGGTTCTCCACATCCTTGTTCTCCACACCCTTGTTCTCCACACCCTTGTTCTCCACACCCTTGTTCTCCACATCCTTGTTCTCCACACCCTTGTTCTCCACACCCTTGTTCTCCACATCCTGGTTCTCCACATCCTGGTTCTCCACACCCTTGTTCTCCACATCCTTGTTCTCCACATCCTGGTTCTCCACACCCTTGTTCTCCACACCCTTGTTCTCCACATCCTGGTTCTCCACACCCTTGTTCTCCACACCCTTGTTCTCCACATCCTGGTTCTCCACACCCTTGGTCTCCACACCCTTGTTCTCCACACCCTTGTTCTCCACACCCTTGTTCTCCACACCCTTGTTCTCCACATCCTGGTTCTCCACATCCTGGTTCTCCACACCCTTGTTCTCCACATCCTGGTTCTCCACACTCTTGTTCGCCACATTCTGGATCTCCACACTCTTGTTCGCCATATCCTTGTTCATTGCATTCTGACCGATGTGCCATAATGGCAGAAACAGTCCTGAACCTAGCCTACAGTCCATGATGGCAGAAACAGTCCTGAACCTAGCCTACAGTCCATGATGGCAGCAACAGTCCTGAACCTAGTGTGTACAGTCCATGATCGGCAGAAACAGTCCTGAAACCTAGCCTAACAGTACGCATTGCAGCAAATAGTCCTGAACCTAGTGTACAGGATCCCATCGGTTGGGCAGCAACAGTCGCTGCAATGAGCCTACGTCCCTGGGGGGCAGCAACAGTCGCTGGAACCGTAAGGGCTTACAGGCCCATGGGGTGGCAGACACAGTCCTGAACCTAGTTTAAACAGTCCATCGGGCGTGGCGAGCGGAGACAGTGGCTGGAAGACCTCGCTAGCTGTACAGTCCAGATGTGGGTGGCGGAGCGGAACAGTGCGCTGAACGCTAGTTTAGCAGCCGGCATGGTGGGGCGGGCAGCAACAGTCGGGGCTGACCTATTGTGACAGCCAGGGTGCGGAGCAGAGGCAGTGCCTGGACGCGTGAGGCTTACAGTCCATGGGTGGCAGCAAGGCCATCGTGAACCTAGTTTGACAGTCCATTGGGGCATCAACAGTCCTGAACCTATCGCGTAAGCCGAGGTCCATGGTCGAGCAACGAGGTCCTAACCTAGGGGGGGGCGCTGACGGAGTTCGCGTGATGGGGGTGGGGGGTCGCAGCAATGCAGTCGGGCTGAAGGCCTGAGTTGAGCAGTCCGGGGGGGGATGGTGGGGCACAGCAACAGTCCTGAACCTAGCCTTACAGTCGTGTGGCAGCAACAGTCCTGAACCTAGTTTACAGTCCATTGGTGGCCAGCAACAGTCCTGAAACCTAGTTTACAGCCATGGTGGCAGCAACAGTCCTGAACCTAGTTTACAGTCCACTGGTGCAGCAACAGTCCTGAACCTAGTTTACACCCAGGTGGCAGCAACAGTCCTTGAAGCCTAGTTTTACAGTCCACTGTGCAGCAACAGTCCTATTAACCTTAGCCTACAGTCCATGGTGCAGCAACAGCCTGAACCTAGTTTACAGATCCATCCTAACCCTACTTCCTCTTAAGTGTGGCGGGCAGCCAGGTTCTGAGTGTTGTTGAGGCCTCTGTAAATTGAACCAATCAGAGACATGACAGTGGTGAGTGTGGCTCTCATAAATAGACTTGCCTATTAAACCTCACTAGTCATGATTAGAACAGAAATCATGCAGTGGCTGTGTGGCAATGCACCCTATTCCCTATATAGTGCCCTACTTTTGGGAGAGCACTATGGTCCCTGGTCAAAGGGGTGCCCTACATAGGATTGCAGTGCCATTTGGGACACACCTGTGCTTGTGGCTGCTCCTCTGCAAATAAACTGATGTAAATAAAACCTTAGCGCTTGACAAGTGGCTACGGACGTGTGACGTCAGTTTTCCACCGCTCCGTGTTGGTAAGATATATCTGAGCACTCTGCGGCCAACGATGGTTGATTAAAGATGCCATTCCAGATTAAGATGTATTGAAGGAGGTTGATTATCATCATTACATTAGTAATTCATAGTCACTGATCTCCAACAAAGTGATTATTCACAAACCACAAAGGAGGGACTAAACACTGGTATTCACCTCACTTAGCTGCTCTTCTCAACAGCACTGAACATGTTACATGCACACCAATATCTGTTATTATTCAGGTTACCACGTTTACATGCACACGAATATCCTTATTATTCAGCTAACCTGTTTACATGCACACCTATATCCTGTTATTATTCAGGTTACCATGTTTACATGCACACCAATATCCTGTTTATTATTCAGGTTACCATGTTACATGCCACACCACCATCCTGTTATTATTCAGGTTACCACGTTACATGCACACCAATATCCTGTTATTATTCAGGTTACCATGTTTACATGCACACCCATATCCTGTTATTATTCGGTTACCATGTTACATGCACACCAATATCCTGTTATTATCAGGTTACCATGTTTACATGTACACCAATATCCTGTTATTATTCAGCTAACCATGTTTACATGCACACCAATATCCTGTTATTATTCAGGTTCCATGTTTACATGCACACCAATATCCTGTTATTTTCAGGTTACCATGTTTACATGCACACCAATATCCTGTTATTATTCAGGTTACCATGTTTACATGCACACCAATATCCTGTTATTATCAGTTACATGTTTACATGCCACCATATCCTGTTATTATTCAGTTACCAGTTTACATGCACACCAATATCCTGTTATTATTCAGGTTACCATGTTTACATGCACACCAATATCCTGTTATTATTCAGGTTACCATGTTTACATGCGACACCAATATCCTGTTATTTATTCAGGTACCATGTTTACATGCACACCAATATCCTGTTATTATTCAGGTACCATGTTTACATGCACACCAATATCCTGTTATTATTCAGGTTACCATGTTTTACATGCACACCAATATCCTGTTATTATTCAGGTTACCATGTTTAACATGCACACCAATATCCTGTTATTATTCAGGTTACCATGTTTACAGCACACCAATATCCTTGTTATTATTCAGGTTACCATGTTTACATGCCACACAAATATCCTGTTATTATTCAGGTTCATGTTTACATGCACACAATATTCTGTATTTCAGGTTACGATGTTTAGCATTGCACACCGAATATCTCTGTTATTATTCAGGTTACCATGTTTACATGCACACCAATATCCCGTTATTATTTGTCATAATCAGGTATTCTGTTTTTGACTTGATGCATATAAACATCATATCCCGTTTACAATAAACCCCCCCAAAAAGCTTGTATCCGGTTATGAGGTAAATAAGGTTCCTGGGATATGCTATTTCCGACATTTGGTAGGCCATATTGTAATTTCTGACATTTGGTAGGTCATATTGTAATTTCCGACATTTGGTCGGCCATATTGTAATTTCCCGACATTTGGTCGGCCATATTGTAATTTCCCGACATTTGGTCGGCCATTTGTTTGTCAACTATAGTTAAGATACATGCAGCTTCTATTCTGTCATAACTTGTTGCCCCAGAAGACTAAATAAAGTAGTGCTCACCAGAATAATGTCTTACATTGATAGAATGGATGCATTAGTAATCTAGTTAACATTGGTAAAGTTGTTTCGTTTTAGGCACCGGGGAGAAAACTCAATAACTCCCAGAACAGTGGAAAGATCAGTCCCATGCAAAATGTCCAACTGTCACCAGTTTGACCGGTTTTAAGGGAAATGAAAAGCTGTAAAAAATGATAAAACACGTTTCTGATAAGACTTCAGTTGGTCTCGGATGCATATTTTATGTGGTTGAAATAGTGTCTGCTTGCATAACAGAGTCAAAGACGACACATTACACGGGAATTCACATTGTCTCGAGATGCTGAAATAAATCATATTTCTCAACTCCTGTTCCCGGGACTAAATTAACATGTGTTGTATAATTTTACTGCAAAAAAAAATCCTAATTGTGCAGGAGTTAATACTATATTACTATACATGTGAGAGGTTATTGCCCTACAGTCAGTGTCCATGTTTAAGTTACTAACCCATTTAACCCAGATGAACTTAAATGAGGAACATTCTGATCAGTCATGTGTACAGGGATACTCATGAGCGGGATATCAAAGGTGCATCTTATCCCGAATAAGACCTTAAGCAAGATATGAGCTACTACCCAGAATACTGTGCGAATGTAAACGTGGTGACTGGCATTACACCTTTCATAGCTGATTCTTCACAAACAGGCACCCAGAGACCAGGGCTTCTCAAACAGGCAGCCAGAGACCAGGGCTTCTCAAACAGGCAGCCAGAGACCAGGGCTTCTCAAGCAGGCACCCAGAGACCAGGGCTTCTCAAGCAGGCACCCAGAGACCAGGGCTTCTCAAACAGGCACCCAGAGACCAGGGCTTCTCAAACAGGCACCCACAGAGACGCAGGCGCTATCTCAAACAGGCACCCAGAGGCCAGGCTTCTCAAAACAGCACCCAAGACCAAGGGCTTCTCAAACAGGCACCCAGACCAGGGCTTCTCAAACAGGCACCAGAGGCCAGGCTTCTCAAACAGCACCCAGAGCCAGGCTTCTAAACAGGACCCAGAGACCAGGGTTCTCAAACAGGCACCCAGAGACCAGGGCTTCTCAAACAGGCACCCAGAGACCAGGGCTTCTCAAACAGGCACCCAGAGACCAGGGCTTCTCAAAACGGCACCCAAAGACCAGGGCTTCTCAAACAGGCACCCAGAGACCAGGGCTTCTCAACAGGCACCCAAGACAGGGCTTCTCAAAGGCACCCAAGAGCCAGGGCTCTCAAACAGGCACCCAAGGACCAGGCTTCTCAAACAGGCACCC
>NW_019945464.1:15269-26595 GCF_002910315.2 Salvelinus sp. IW2-2015 | reverse complement strand
AACAGGCACCAGAGACCAGGGCTTCTCAAACAGGCACCAGAGACCAGGCTTCTCAAACAGGCACCCAGAGACCAGGGCTTCTCAAACAGGCACCCAGAGACCAGGGCTTCTCAAACAGGCACCCAGAGACCAGGGCTTCAAACAGGCACCCAGACCGGGCTTCAAACAGCACCCGAGACCAGGGCTTCTCAAACAGGCACCCAGAGCCAGGGTTCTCAAACAGGCACCAGAGACCAGGGCTTCTCAAACAGGCACCCAGAGACAGGGCTTCTCAAACAGACACCAGAGGCCAGGCTTCTCAAACGGCACCAGAGACAGGCTTCTCAAACAGGCACCCAGAGACCAGGGCTTCTCAACAGGCACCCAGAGACCAGGGCTTCTCAAAGGCACCCAGAGACCAGGGCATCTTGTGAGTGAATGTTGACAATTAAAACATGTTTCCCTTTTGAAGGACAAATGTCATCAATCATTCAAAACAGTTGCAGTCTAGTTGACAGCACGGCCAGCAAGCCAGGACCAGTAGGAGACACAGTCTAGTTGACAGCACGGTCAGCCAGCCAGGACCAGTAGGAGACACGGTCTAGTTGACAGCACGGCCAGCCAGCCAGGACCAGTAGGAGACACGGTCTAGTTGACAGCACGGCCAGCCAGCCAGGACCAGTAGGAGACACAGTCTAGTTGACAGCACGGCCAGCCAACCAGGACCAGTAGAAGACACGGTCCTGTGAGTTTCTCTTGGTAAAGTGGTGTCAATGGTGGATAGTGCAACAAGTTGTCTCACCTGCCCTGAAGTAGTAAGGAGCATCCTCTTCTTTTTGGATCCTATCTGTGAATAACTGCAATTACAATGGAGGGACAAGTTATACAATTATCTGTGGTATAATTGGTCAGAAATGTTATGGAATATTTTTATTTATTTAACCTATATTTAACTAGGCAAATCAGTTAAGAACAAATTCTTATTTTACATTGACGGCCCTACCCCGGCCCAAACCCTCCCTTAACCCGGACGACGCCGGGCCAACTGTGAGTGTCCCTATGGGACTCCTTCCGATCACGGCCGGTTGTGATACAGCCAAGGATCGAACCAGGGTCTGTAGTGACACRTCTAGCACTGAGATGCAAGTGCCTTAGACCGCTGCGCCACTCGGGAGGCCATATAATGTGTCTAGGAGGAGTGTGGTCCAAATGCCCCAATGTCATCTCAATGTCATCTCTATGTCACAATGTGATCCCTATGTCATCTCTATGTCTCTATGTCACAATGTCATCTCAATGTCATCTATATGTCTCTATGTCACAATGTCATCTCTATGTCATCTCTATGTCTCTATGTCACAATGTCATCTCTATGTCATCTCTATGTCTCTATATCACAATGTCATCTCTATGTCATCTCTATGTCATAATGTCATCTCTACAAAGCTCCTATCTAAGTAACTGCAATTACAACAGAGGGACAATTATCATGTACAAACCTTTCAGTGATAAAATATGAGGATACAACTACTGAGAATAGATTCTATAAGGAGTGTGGCCTTCTCTACAAACCCTTTAATAAAAGGCTGCTTTACAGATAAACAATTATAGTGGGTACAGTAGCCTACATGTTTAGGGAACACTGTCCAATTGTAACAGTTCAAATTAGGGTTATCACTATTTTATAGTTATTGCAACATCAGTATGGTGAGGTCAACTCGACCATGAAAAGTGAACATCACAGACAGCGAGTCTGTCATTCAGTATCAATGAACATCACAGACAGCGAGTCTGTCATTCAGTATCAATGAACATCACAGACAGAGAGTCTGTCATTCAGTATCAATGAACATCAATGAATCCTTCAATAATATACATGAACTAATACAACAGACAATTATTACGCACACACACACACACACATAATTATCTTACTCACTCCAATTTCTTGAATTTCTCTCTCCCGGCAGCGACATATTGTTCCCCGCTCTGTAGATGGTCCAGGCAGGCCACCCGATGCCCCATTCTCGGGGTGTAGATGTTCCGCACCGCTCCGAACGGAGCCTGCACACCCCCAGTCACATCTCGAAGAAAAGTGTCAAAATTGGACACTCTCTTTTGGTTTACCACTAACCGGCGAGCCTCGTAAAACGGATCTCCATTTCGATAAACGAAAATGTTCTTCACGACAGGTTGGGATAGAAAATTGGGCTTTTCAGAGTTCATGACGATTGGAGTGGTCAAAGTATCGAAGGCTATGCTAGATCATTTCCCCAGAAAAATAAAAATGCATCCAATTTCAACGTAGTAAACCACACTGTTACAGGATAGGACGGTGGTCACTATCGATACGCCATTTACGGATATTTTAGGTCCATTCGGTCCACATTTTCAAATGAGCATCTTGAGCTTCGCATAAAATAGTCCACTGCGCAACCTGAACGAAAGTTATGCTACTTTGAAGATAGCTGAGTTCTTCAAGCGTGCARGTTATCCAGGTAAATACTTCCTGGTAAAAATTATTCTGAATGTAACGGGAACAACTTCATKAAAGGCACATYCAGAGTCAGGTTGCGTGCCCCGTTATGCCCAGGTGACCGTAGAAGTCTCGTGTGTATCATACCGTTTTCCTACGGTTCAGCGCCGAGGTATCATGGGAAGGCAGGTGTTGAGCCGTTTCTATAGAAACACACACGATACACAGTCACACCGCTTGTCACGAACTATACCGACACAAGCAACAGGTGGGTTAATAACTAAACTAAAAAGATGTGCGTGGAATATAAACGTTGTGAATGAGGAACAAGCCGTAAGCACACGTATAACTCTGTACAAAGAAAAGTGAATAGAATCAATTTACAAATAAAAAATATATGGAAACTTAAAGGCCCAATGTAGACGTTTTTATCTCATTAATAAATCATTTCTGGTTAACAATGAAGTATCTTACCGCAAGTGTTTTAAATTAAAATGGTAAAAAAAAAATAAAGAAATGTGTTATTCGCATATAGCAGCTTATAAAGCAAGAATGTTGCTAGGAGTCTGGGAGTAGTCTGAATGGGGAAGGGAAAACTGAAAACTGGCTGTTATTAGCAGAGAGGTTTGGAACTCTCTTATTGGTCTATAAACGGATTAACCCCACGGGGATGGTCACCACGTGATGTCTTTCCCGACCAGCTCTCACAATTAAAGTTCATTTGCATAATTTTCACTATTTCACAGTATTATTCCAAKCACCTAGTGTGGAAATATATTATAACACACAGCACTGGGCCTTTAAAAGTTTGAAAAGTAATTTAGTTTTAATGAGATATCAAGGGGCCAATTGGAGGTCCTGTGTTGGATGTTGAAAGAATAAGAAAAACATGTTTGTTTTGTGGACTATATATTGTGTTGCGTGGCAACAGAGATGCAGAACATTTCACAGTGTGTTTGCTCTCAAAGGTGCAATACGCAGAAACATCTCCGACCATTTCCTGATTGCTAAAATTCGAATAGTTCGCCGAAATTTCAGTTGATGTGACAAAACAAGCAGTCATTGTGTAGAGAATCATTGTACCATCTAAACTGCTGTGAAATATATTTTCCATAACCCGAAAAATATCATTTTCATCTGTTTGAATCTGGTGAACAAAACCTAAAAGTAAAAGACTCAAAAACTAAACTTAAGAACGGGAAGCATAGAAATATCGCACAAAGAACTCATCACCAGCTTCTTAGACTTGTTTTCAATGAGAATCACAGATCTATAACTGACATTTCTATGTGAATTTCCGTCGCTTCGGCCAAAAAGTGACATATTGCAGCTTTAAACATGGAGGTAAGGTCACACCAGGACAACAGAGGTGATGAATGTCATTTTGTTATTTCTGAAATAATGCCTAATTTCCATGGTAAATTTACAATGACACGATTTTACAATATTGTAGATTATTCTGTCAATCGTACTTGTAGACCTATAAGTATTACTACAGATCTATCCAGCTTTTAAATCCTCTACAACCCACCGAGAGATCCCTCAAACATCACAGCTACAGGATCACAGTGTGTTGTTACTCACAAGGCCACAAGATGGTGCCATAGTATTAGATGTTGAACCAGTCTCTCTCTCTCTCTCTCTCTCTCCTCTCTCTCTCTCTCTCTCTCTTCTCTCTCTCTCTCTTTCTGTCTCTCTCTTTCTGTCTCTGTCTCTCTCTCTCTCTTTCGTCTCTGTCTCTTCTCTCTCTGTCTTCTCTCTCTCTCCTCTCTCTCCTCTCTCTCTCTCTCTCTCTCTCCTCTCTCCTCTTCTGTCTCTCTCTCTCTGTCTCGTCTCTCTCTCTCTTTCTGTCTCTGTCTCTGTCTCTCTCTCTCTCTCTCTCTTCTCCTCTCTCTCTCTCTCTCTCCTCTCTCTCTCTCTCTCTTCTGTCTCTCTCTCTTCCTCTCTCTCTCTTCTGTCTTGTCTCTGCTCGTCTTCTCTCTCTGTCTCTCTTCTCTCTCCTCCTCTCTCTCTCTCTCTCTTCTCTCTCTCTCTCAGTCTGTCTCTTCTCGTCTTCTCTCTCTCTCTCTCTCTCTTCTCTCGTCTCTCTCTCTCCTCTCTGTCTCTCTCTCTTCTCTCTCTTTCTGTCTCTGTCTCTTCTCTCTGTCTATCTCTCTCTGTCTCTCTGTCTCTCTCTTCTCTCTTCTCTCTGTCTCTCTCTCCTCTCTCATCTGTCTCTCTCAGTCTGTCCTCTCTCTCTCTCTCCTCTCTCAGTCTGCTCTCTCTCTCTCTCTGTCTCTCTCTCTCACTCAGTCTGTACAGCCCCGATAAACACTAAATAAGAAAAGAAATCATTTGAACAGAACACACAATCTCAGTCCAACTCAGTCTTTAAAGGGCCAATCCAAGCTGAAACAATAACAACGCTCACCCCACCTCTATTTTGGAAAAATATGAATATATAGAGCTGTGGATGCAGTACTGACCATCCATTACTTCAAATGATAGTTTTAACCATGGTTTGAGACTACACAGTGTTTGTTTACATTTACAATGTTTGCTAACATTGGAATAAAACACGCTTCTATTTTGAGTTCTGATGGGGCGTGACAGTTGAACTAAGCTCAGGAAGCATTTAGAAGAATCAATGGGTATATATCATTCATTTAAAATGCCTAAACTGGCTATAGTAATGTTAGTAAACACCAGCCAAGCTATCAAAGAGCAATGCCAAATACACACCATTTGAGGAGAGAGCCTAAGTCTCTCCTTTGAACAATAAAAACATAATTTGTTAAACCCTATCCTAGAGTGGTTATTAGATGTAGTAATGACGCAGTTAACCCTATCCTAGAGGTGGTTATTAGATGTAGTAATGACAGCAGTTAAACCATCCTAGAGGTGGTTAGTAGATGTAGTAATGACAGCAGGTAAACCCTATCCTAGAGGTTGTTATTAGATGTAGTAATGACAGCGTTAAACCCTATCCTAGAGGTGGTTATAGATGTAGTAATGACAGCAGTTAAACCCTATCCTAGAGGTGGTTATTAGATGAGTAATGACAGCAGTTAAACCCTATCCTAGAGGTGGATATTAGATGTAGTAATAAGACAGCAGTTAAACCCTATCCTAGAGGTGGTTATTAGATGTAGTAATGACAGCAGTTAAACCCTATCCTAGAGGTGGTTATTAGATGTAGTAATGACAGCAGTTAAACCCTATCCTAGAGGTGGATTTATTAAATGTAGTAATGACAGCAGTTAAATCCTATCTAGAGGTGGTTATTAGATGTAGTAATGACAGCAGTTAACCCTATCCTAGAGGTGTTTAGATGTAGTAATGACAGCAGTTAAACCCTATCCTAGAGGTGGTTATTAGATGTTAAGTAAGACAGCAGTTAAACCCTATCCTAGAGGTGGATTTATTAAATGTAGTAATGACAGCAGTTAAACCCTATCCTAGAGGTGGTTATTAGATGTAGTAATGACAGCAGTTAAACCCTATCCTAGAGGTGGTTATTAGATGTAGTAATGACAGCAGTTAAACCCTATCCTAGAGGTGGTCATTAGATGTAGTAATGACAGCAGTTAAACCTATCCTAGAGGTGGTTATTAGATGTAGTAATGACAGCAGTTAAACCTATCCTAGAGGTGGTTATTATATGTAGTAATGACAGCAGTTAAACCCTATCCTAGAGGTGGTTATTTAGATGTAGACTCAAATGCTGCGTAATTGTTCTGCCCTGACAACAGTGGAGGAAGAGAGAAAGAGGAGAGAGAGAAAGGAGAGAGAAAGGAGAGAGAGAGAAAAGATAGAGAAGGAATAGAGAAAGGAATAGAGAGAGAGAGAGAGAAGGAGAGAGAGAGAGAGAGAGAGAGAGAAGAGAGAGAGAGAAGAGAGAGAGAGAGGGAGAGACAGAGAGAGAGAGAGGAGAGAGAAGAGAGAGAGAGAGAGAGAGAGAGGGAAGAGAGAGAGAGAGGAGAGAGAGAGAGGAGGAGGGAGAGGGAGAGGGAAGGGAGAGGAGAGGGAGAGGGAGAGAGAGGGCAGAAGATGACAGATTACGATGACATGAACAATCACAATCACAGTGTAATTTCCCAGGATTCCGTCCGTACATCACTTATGAAATCCTCCTGATCCTCTGCGAACACTGTTCTCTCATCCGTAATCAGTTGGCTGCATTGTGTAGTCAAAACAATATAAGATGAAAATGACAAATCAATCAGGTTATTATGGTGTCTTCAACCCCTCCTCCTTCCTCCCTACTTTAAAAAGACAAGATGCTTGGTGTCATGCTTTGTAAATGATCAGTAGTATCAAATTTCTACATGTTTTCTGGTGTTGTTATTGACCCCTCAGCCAACAGCTGCAGATCATTTTCTGAGATATCCACATTGTTTGTTTGTGTGGTGTGGTGTGGTGTGCTTTGTTTTGTTGTGGTGTGCGTGTGCTTTGTTTTGTTGTGTGGTTGGTGTGCTTTGTTGTAGTGTGGTGTGGTCAATCAATCAATCAGTTTATTTTTATATAGCCCTTCGTACATCAGCCAATATCTCGAAGTGCTGTAAAAAAACCACGCCTAAAACCCCAAACAGCAAGCAATGCAGTGTGAGAAGCACGGTGGCTAGGAAAACTCCCTAGAAAGGCCCAAACCTAGGAAGAAACCTAGAGAGGAACCAGGCTATGAGGGGTGGCCAGTCCTCTTCTGGCTGTGCGCGGTGAGATTATAACAGAACATGGCCAGATGTTCAAAATGTTCATAAATGACAGGAGCATGGTCAAATAATAACAGGAATAAATTTTCAGTTGGCTTTTCATAGCCGATAATTAAAGAGGTTAAAACAGCAGGTCTGGGACAGGTAGGGTTCCAGTAACGCGCAGGCAGAACAGCTGAAACTGGGACAGCAGCAAGCCAGGTGGGACGGGACAGCAAGGAGCCATCATGCCCGGCAGTCCCGACGCACGGTCCCAGGGCTCAGGTCCTCCGAGAGAGAAAAGAAAGAGAGAAGGAGAGAATTAGAGAGAGCCAAATGTTCATAAATGACAAGTATGTCAAATAATAATCAGGAATAAATGTCAGTTGGCTTTCATTAGCCGATAATTAAGAGTTGAGAACAAGCAAGGTCTGGGACAGGTAGGCGTTCCATAACCGTAGGCAGAACAGTTGAAACTGGGACAGCAGCACAGGCCAGGTGGACTGGGGACAGCAAGGAGTCATCATGCCCGGTAGTCCTGACGTATGGTCCTAGGGCTCAGTTCCTCGAGAGAGAGAAAGAAAGAGAGAAGGAGAGAATTAGAGAGAGCCATACTTAAATTCACACAGGACACTGGATAAGACAGAGACGTACTCCGATATAACCAACTGGCCCTAGCCCCCGACACAAACTACTGCAGCATAAATACGTGAGCTGAGACAGGAGGGTCAGGAACACTGGTGCCCATCCGAAGAAACCCCCGACAGGGCAAACAGGAAGGATATAACCCCACCCCACTTGCAAAGCACAGCCCCCCGCACCACTGAGAGGGAAATCTCAACCACACCAACTTACAATCCTGAGACACAGGCCGAGTATAGCCACAAAGATCTCCACCACAGCACAAACCAAGAGGGGGGCGCCAACCAGACAGGAAGATCACGTCAGTAACTCAACCCACTCCAAGGACGCACCTCTCCTAGGACGGCATGAAAGAGCACCAGTAAGCCAGTGATCTCAGCCCCTGTAAGGGTTAGAGGTAGAGAATCCCAGTGGGAGGGGAACCGGCCAGGCAGAAGACAGCAAGGGGCGTTCGTTGCTCCAAGGCCTTTCCGTTCACCTTCACACTCCTGGCGCAGACTACACTCATTCATATGACCTACTGAAGAAGATAAGTCTTCAGTAAAGACTTAAAGGTTGAGACAGAGTCTGCGTCTCTCACATGGGAGGCAGCACTTCCATAAAAATGGAGATTCTATAGGAGAAAGCCCTGCCTCAGCTGTTTGCGAAGTGTGGTTGCTTTGTTTGGTGTGCTTTGTTGTGGTGTGCTTTGTTTTGTGTGTGTGGTGTGCTTTGTTGTGTTGTGTGTGGCTTGTTCTTGTTGTAGTGTGTCGCTGTGGTGTCTGTGTTGTGGTTGGTGTGCTTTGTTTGTGTGTGGTGTGTGGTGTGCTTGTTGTAGTGGGGGTGTGGCTTTGTTGTGCTGGTGGTGGTGCTTTGTTGTGGTTCTGGTGTGTGTGCTTGTGTTGTGGTGTGCATGTTGGGTTGTATTGTATTTATTGTATTGTATTGTATTGTATTGTGTTGTATTGTATTGTATTGTGGATTCTCTCACATAATGAACTGATGAATTAGGGACCGATTTCCAGATGATTGGAAATGGCCGCACCATACCTTACCTGACTGTTGATAGTTTTCTTCTGCAAACATGACTTTAATGTATATCTTTGTCTAAAGAGAAACCTATTTCAGTTCAGCATATTGTTATAGATCAAACATGACTCTTAATGTCTATCTTGTCTTAACGAGAACAACCTATTCAGTTAGTCATTTTGTATAGATCAAACATGACTTTAATGTCTATCCTGTCTTAAAGAGAAAACCTATTTCAGGTTCAGTCATTTTGTATAGATCCAGACATTACTTTAGATTTCTATCTGCTTAGAGAAAAACCTATTCAAGTTAAGTCATTTTGTATAGATCAACATGACTTTAATGTCTATCTTGTCTTAAAGAGAAAACCTATTTTCAGTTCAGTCATATTGTTACATAGATCAACATGACTTGAAATGTCTATCTTGTCTTAAAGAGAAAACCTATTTCAGTTCAGTCATATTGTATAGATCAAACATAATTGTCTGTAGCCTGTGTTTGTCTGAGGAGTTGTTGAAGGGATGAGGAACAGTGTATTGACAGTTTGACTGTCAGATATAAGGTCTATGTTCTGTTGATATGGTTGCACTCTAGATAAAGGCCTCGAGCCTAAATGTTGGTCCCTGGCTTCTCTATCTCTGTCTGTTTAAGTGGGGGGTTTTAATCATCAAAAACATACATTTGTCTGAAGTGAGTCCTGTCCTTAACATCCTAATATTGTATTATATTATTGGTATATATTATATATTAAACAAAAACATACATTTGTCAATTTTTGCCTAAAATGACATACCCAAATCTAACTGCCTGTAGCTCAGGCCCTGAAGCAAGGATATGCGTATTATTGGTACAATTTGAAAAGAAACACTTTGCAGTTTGTGGAAATATGAAAGGAATGTAGGTGAATAGATCTAGTTATATAAAATAAAAATAAAATAAAAACCTTTTTTTTGTATTATTTTTGTTTGTACCATCATCTTTGAAACGCAAGAGAAAGGCCATAATGTATTATTCCAGCCCAGGTGCAATTTAGATATTGTCCACTAGATGGCAGCAGTGTATGTGAAACGTTTTAGACTGATCCAAGGAACCATTGCATTTCTGTTCAAAATGTAGTATCAAGAATTCCCAAATGTGTCTAATTTGTTTATGAATAACTTTTCATGTTCAAAACTGTGCACTCTCCTCAAACAATAGCATGGTATTCTTTCACTGTAATAGCTACTGTAAATTGGACAGCGCAGTTAAATTAACAAGAATTGAAGCTTTCTGCCCATATCAGATATGTCCATGTCCTAGGAAATGTTCTTGTTACTTACAACATCATGCTAATCGCATTAGCCTACGTTAGCTCAACCGTCCCGCAGGGGACCCAACAATCCTAAAGAAGGTTTACATTGGATTTGATTGGATTGTCCAGAGGCTGGTTGCACTACCCACTGCAGGTGGAGGTGCATTATGGATCATGGGGGCATCTGACCAAGATACTTTAAGGAAAGGTGAGATGGAGGGCACTATGGAACTCACATACATAATGTGTTCTGCTGTCAATATAAGACCCTCTTCACTCTGTATAATGAGAGAGAGAGAGAGAGAGAGAGAGAGAGAGAGAGAGAGAGAGAGAGAGAGAGAGAGAAGCCAGTGTTACGAGCAGCGTGAAGCAAACCATTAGTATACATGGGCCATGGCCCCCAACAGACACTGTGACATGCCTTGCAATTGCATACTCACCCAGCATAGTAATGTTCTGAATACTGAAGATTTTAGGTCAACCTGGCAACTTATTTTGTATTTTGTGATTTACAGAGAAAATAAAACCCACAAGGCACCACTTCCTCCTGCACATGAAGCAGCTTGTCAAATACAAGCCCCTCTAAAAGTTACATTTCATACCATCTCAAGAACAATACAAGCCCTCTAAAAGTTACATTCATACCATCTTCAAGACAATACAAGCACCTCTAAAAGTTACATTTGAATTACACAAATACAGTATACAGAATATTACGTAATAGATTACAGTACATATGTCGTTTTAAAAATTTTAAAAAGCTGCTTTTAAACAGTCTTGAATATTTGAACACTTCCTGTTAACAATTAAACTTATGTGCTTTGTAGAGAAAATTCAGATATTGTCTGTTAGCTGTTAGCTGTTTTAAATTAGCCTGTTACGCGACATATGATGGAGGGCTATGGCCATGTAACCTCAACACATTTTGGTTTGGTATTTTATTAGGATCCCCATTAGTTACTGCTAAAGCAGCAGATACTCTTCTGGGGTCCACACAGAACATGAATAGACAAGAACAGATCAAGGACAGAACTACATGCATAAAAAAAAGGCACACGTAGCCTACAAATCATACATACACACAAATGATCTAGGTCAAATAGAGGCTTGTGCAGTAAATAAGACATCTTCGTTACTCTATATTATCTCTGTAACATGGGACCATAGATCAGGCAGCATCTTCGTTAACTCTATATTATCTCCTGTAACAGGGGAACCATAGATCAGCAGCCATCTTCGGTAACTCTATATTATCTCGGT
>NW_019945464.1:0-15244 GCF_002910315.2 Salvelinus sp. IW2-2015 | reverse complement strand
TACCTGGGCCAGGCCCCCCAACAGACACATGTGACATGCCTTGCAATTGCATACTCACCAGCATAGTACATGTTCTGAATACTGAAGTATTTATAATCACTGGCAAACTTTATTTTGTATTTTTGTGATTTACAGAAGAAAAATAAAACCCCACAAGGCACCCTTCCTCCTCGCATGAAGCAGCTTGTCAAATACAAGCCCCTCTAAAAGTTACATTTCATACCATCTCAAGACAATACAAGCCCTCTAAAAGTTACATTCAACCATTCTCAAGACAATACAAGCACCTCTAAAAGTTACATTTGAATTACACAAATACAGTATACAGAATATACGTAAAGATTACAGTACATATGTCGTTTAAAAATTTTAAAAAGCTGCTTTTAAACAGTCTTGAATATTTGAACACTTTTCCTGTTAACAATTAAACTTATGTGCTTTGTAGAGAAAATTCAGATATTGTCTGTTAGCTGTTAGCTGTTTTAAATTAGCCTTGTTACGCGACATATGATGGAGGGCTATGGCCATTGTTCATGTTACCCAACACATTTTGGTGTTTGGTATTTTATTAGGATCCCCATTAGTTACTGCTAAAGCAGCAGATACTCTTCCTGGGGTCCACACAGAACATGAATAGACAAGAACAGATCAAGGACAGAACTACATGCATTAAAAAAAAAGGCACACGTAGCCTACAAATCAATACATACACACAAATGATCTAGGTCAAATAGAGGCGTTGTGCCAGTAAATAAGACATCTTCGTTAACTCTATATTATCTCTGTAACATGGGAACCATAGATCAGGCAGGCATCTTCGTTAACTCTATATTATCTCTGTAACAGGGGAACCATAGATCAGGCAGACATCTTCGTTAACTCTATATTATCTCTGTAACATGGGACCCATAGATCAGGCAGGTAGCCTTGGTGGTTTAGGAGCGTTTGAGCCTTAATTAAAAGATTTCCGGATCGAATCCCCGAGACGACAAGGTGAAAATATTTTGTTCTGCCCACTCTCAGGGGAACGAGATATGCAAAAAAACAAAAAACAAATATAAATTTCACACCTTGTACAAGTTACCCATTTGTACATACAGAGAAACAGGACTATATAAGCCCCGCCCTTATTATATATAGCTCTGTGTCCACGTCAATTGTCTTTGGTTTACTTGGATTCTAGTGCACTACAGTAGTGCACTAAACTATAATGTTGGATGCACCCTATTCCCTATTCAGGGAACTATTGTTGACTCGGGCTCTGGTCTAAAGCAGTGCACTATGTAGGGAATAGGGCTCTGGTCAAAAGCAGTGCACTATATAGGGACTAAAGTGCTATTTAGGAAACCTAATGTCTTGAGGTCAGGTTGAGGTCAGTCCATTTAATACTACAAATTATTTATGGGGGACAAAAATCTATCTTTTTCGAACTGTCCATCGTATTAATAACAAACTGTATTGGTCGTGTTTTTGGGGTAAATGGAACACGTGGCTTGAGACAACTAGCATGCTATCTTAGGGGCTGTCTTGAAGATCCTAAATAATTCGATCGCTTAAAAAAATAATCAATTTTAGAGTTTTGAAGATTGGACTATCTTTTCAAAGTTAGTTAGTCATTGACGCTGGGCCAATTGTGTACCACCCTATGGGACTCCCAATCACGACCGGTTGTGATACAGCCTGGAGTTGAAGCAGGGTGTCCCAGACCACCGCGCCACTCGGGAGCCCATGATAGATCTGAAGAGTTTTGTTACTCAACACAGGTCATTGTGTTGCTTCAGTTTCCAAAATAATACAATATATTAACGCCCTGAAATTGTCGGCACCCTTGATAAAGACGAGCAAAAAATGACTGTATAAAATAAATCATTAAAATACTGAGCTGTATTGAATGCTCCAACAAATTGGGAAATTACATTATTTATACTAATACAATTGCTCAGATTAATGTTTTCTCAAAAGTAGCGGTCAAATGTATTGACACCCCTTGTTTTCAATACTTTTCAATGTCTAACCGTGCAAATATAGCACCACTGAGCCTTTTACTGGAATGTTTTCTGAGATTCTAGAACACCTTGTGAGGATAAAGCTACTGAGACTTATTCTAGAATGTTTTCTGAGATTCTAGAACACCTTGTGAGGACAAGGTACTGAGACTTATTCTAAATGTTTTCTGAGATTCTAGACACATTGTGAGGACAAAGGTACTGAGACTTATTCTAGAATGTTTTCTGAGATTCTAGAACACCTTTGTGAGGAGAAAGGTACTGGAGACTTATTCTAGAATGTTTTCTGAGATTCTAGAACACCTTGTGAGGATAAAGGTACTGAGACTTATCTAGAATTTTTCTGAAATTCTAGAACAACCTTGTGAGGATAAAGGTACTGAGACTTATTCTAGAATGTTTTCTGAGATTCTAGAACACCTTGTGAGGACAAAGGTACTGAGACTTATTCTAGAATGTTTTCTGAGATTCTAGAACACATTGTGAGGACAAAGGTACTGAGACTTATTCTAGAATGTTTTCTGAGATTCTAGAACACATTGAGAGGGATCTTAGAACAGTCCTCCATACAGGATCCTTTCAGATCCTTGATATCCTCCGTCTGTGCTTATGGACTGGCCCTGTTCAATTCACACCACAGGTTTTCAATGGGGTTCAAGTCTGGAGACCGAGAGGGCCATTGCAAAAATGTTGATTTTGTGGCTAATGAATCATTTCTTTGTGGATTTTGATGTGTGCTTGGGGTTATTGTCATTCCTGGAAGATCCACTTGTGGCCAAGTTTCAGCCTCCTGGCAGAAGCAACCAGGTTTTTTGGCTAAAATGTCTTGGTACTGGGTKAAATTCATGATGCTGTTGACCTTAACAAGGGCTCTTGGACCAGTCGAAGCAATTTAGTCCCATAGCATCAAAGATCCAGCACAATATTTGACAGTAGGTATGGGGTTCCGTTCTGCTTATGCATTCTCATTTTCGACGCCACACCCACCACTGGTGTGCGTGTCCAAAGATATTTATTTTCATGTCATCTGACCAAAGCACCAGTTCCAGTCCAAGTGCCAGTTATCAAATTACAGGTGTCTACATTTGTTGGTTGACATGAACAAAGAGCTCTTTACCTACTGTAAAATATGGTGGTGGATCTTTGATGCTATGGGGCTATTTAGCTTCCACTGGTCCTGGGATCCTTGTCAAGGTCAACAGCATCATGAACTTTACACAGAACCAYGACATTTTAGCCAAGAACCTGGTTGCCTCTGGAGGCTGAAATTTGGCCACAAGTAGATCTTCCAGCGAGACAATAACCCCCAAGTACACATCAAAATGGAAAGCTATTGAAAACAGGAGTGTCAAGTATTTTGACSCCTACCCTTTTGAGAAAAAAGTATAAAATATAAAATAATATAATAATAAAAATTAGCATACAATATAGCTCAGTATTTTAATAATTTATTTAATATTTATTTTTTCTCATCTTTATCAAGGGTGTCAATCATTTTGGACCCCCCGGTACATTTGAAAACATTTTTCAGAGGAGAAGTAACAGACAACACATTTTTCAAGTGTCAAAGGAAACTTTTTGGCAAAATATAAAAAGCTAGCTTACTATGTAGGTGTTATGTGTTGTAACAAACTTAACTTAAAACATGTACACTTTCAGACACAGTTAAATGCAGGAATGTAATTTTGTTATTGGCTATGATATATTGGTTCTGTAATAAATACTTTTTTCTCTTAGTTACCTCTACAACAGATAATCATATAATATTTCATCAGGATTTTACACTAAAACCAAACGCTCAGATTTTTCTCAGCTCACAAAATAAACATGAATATATTGGTGTATTATCCATAATCATAACAGTCATTGTTTAAGAATGATATTTAGTGATGTTTTGACCGAACGTCACCAACATCCTGATCTAGATCACAGCACACAACCACACGTCCATTGAGGAAATTAAAGACCACTACGATTTGACAGCTTGGTTGGCATTTCAAACACTTCTCTCTCCTCTTGTTACGGTATATACTCTCTTCACATGTCTGCTGTGCCTCCTTCTAGCCATCCGTCCCTCACTCTCTCCATCCATCTCTCCCTCTCTCCATCCATCCCTCCATCACTCCCTCTATCCATCCCTCCCTCCCTCTCTCTATCCATCCCTCCCTCCATCCCTCCCTCCCTCTCTCTATCCCTCCATCCTCCATGTGAACGGACCTCTGTCTTCTTCCTGGGCTCAGATCACCATCCAGTGTTGGAGCTGTGGAAACAAATGGGAAAGTAAAGGACAATAAATACAAACTAAGACTAGCGGTAGGTTTTAGGGTAGGAATCAGGGCTAGTGGTGAAAGTAACGTAACGGTAGGTTAGCTGGTAGGGCGGATCTAGGTGCGGTAAGGTAAGGATAAGTAGGGTTGGTATGGGCGTAAGTACGTGGCCTAGGGTAGGGTTTAGGGTAGGTAAGGTACTGGGTAGGGGTAAGGTAACGGTAAGTAGAGTATCGGTACAACCGGATTTAGAGTAGGGTTGGTGGGGTAAGGTGTGGTTAGGTAGGGTAGGGTAAGGTAAGTATGGTAGAGGTAGTGGGTAGAGGTAGGGTGGTAACGGGTAGGAAGTAAGAGGTTAGGGTAAGGAAGTACAGGTAGGGATAGGTAATGGAGAGGTGGTGGGGTAATGGATACACGGTAGGTAATCGATAGGAGAGTAGGTTAGGTGGGATAGGTAGCGGTAGGTAGGGTAGTAATGGGTAAGGGTAAGGTAGCGGTAAGGTAGGGTAAGGTAAAGTAAAGGTGGTAAGGTAGGGTAGGTAGGTAAGTAAGGTAAGGTAGGTTAAGGTAGGGTAGGTAAGGTAAGTAGAGTAAGGTAAGATAAGAGTGGGGGTAGGTGTTGTAAGTAGGGTAGGGTAGGTAAGTAAGGTAGGTAGGGTAGGAAGGTAAGGTAAGGTAGGGTAGGGTAGGGATAGGTAAGGTAAGTTAGGTAAGGTAGATAGAGTAGGGTAGGTAGGTGGGGTAAGGTAAGGTAAGTAGGGTGAGTGGTAGTAGGTAAGTAGAGTAAGGTAAGTAAGGTAGGTAAGTAAGGTAGGGTGAGTGGTAGGGTAGGGTAAGTGTAGTAAGGTAAGGTAGGTAAGGTTAGGTAGGTAGGGTAGGGTAGGGTAAGGTAAGTAGGGAGGATAAGTAACGTCAAGTAAACAGTGAGAGCAGCTTACCGTAAACCTCCTAACTTCTCCGTTATCCACCAAGTGGTGTTCGTGCTCAGGCGTTATGGCGTAGGCCAGTCTCTACAGGAAGACAGGACGGGAATCAGTTACCAAAGAAACTAACTTGTCTTCCTTATACAAATCATTGTGGCATTACCAAGCTGGTATAAATTTTGCTGGTGATGTTATAGCTCATCAACCATACTGCTCACATACCGAATATAGATGTGTCATTGTCAGCGTTGACATTTCTGTGCATTGATGTGGATAAAAGTGGGCATCACTTTGGTTGAAGGTGTCTGCTAAATCACCATATTAGCATATATCAATACAAACCAGACTTCCCACTTATATAAACGGACTTATATAAACCAGACTATATAAACCAGACTTATATAAACCAGACTTACATCCCAGAACTTCCAGGTAAGGTGCACATCTTGTAGATGGCTCTTTATGGCTCTGTTAAACATCAGACTTATATAATCCAGATTAATATAAACCAGACTTATATCAACCAGACTTACATCACAGAACTTCCCAGGTAAGGTGCACATCTTGTAGATGCTCTGTTATGGCTCTGTTAAACATCAGACTTATTATAATCCAGATTTATATAAACCAGACTTATATCAACCAGACTTACATCACAGAACTTCCCAGGTAAGGTGCACATTTGTAGATGGCTCTGTTATGGCTCTGTTAAACATCAGATTTATATAATCCAGACTTATATAAACCAGACTTATATATACCAGACTTATATAAACCAGACTTATATAAACCAGACTTACATCACAGAACTCCCAGGTAAGGTGCACATCTTGTAGATGGCTCTGTTATGGCTCTGTTAAACATCGACTTAAATAATCCAGACTTATAAATCCAGATTTATTAAACCAGACTTATATAAACCAGACTTATATAAACCAGACTTACATCACAGAACTTTCCAGGTAAGGTCACATCTGTAGATGGCTCTGTTATGGCTCTGTTAAAACCAGACTTATATAAATCAGAACTTATATTAAACCAGACTATATATACCAGATTATAAACCAGACTTATATAAACCAGACACATCACAGAACTTCCCAGGTAAGGTGCACATCTTGTAGATGGCTCTGTTATGGCTCTGTTAAACATCAGACTTATATAATCCGACTTATATAATCCAGATTTTATAAACCAGCTTATATAACACCAGACTTATATAACCAGACTTACATATCACAGAACTTTCCAGGTAAGGTGCACATCTTGTAGATGGCTCTGTTATGGCTCTGTTAAAAACCAGTAAACCAGACTTATATAAACCAGACTTACATCACAGAACTTCCCAGGTAAGGTGCACATCTTGTAGATGGCATAAAGAGGCACCATGGTCATTGAGGATATAGCCAGGCACCAGCCAATCATGTTGGCCCATATGGGAAACGTGTACGTCCCGTAGTTAGGAGGGTTAAAGGTCGCGAAGCTCACCACCACCATGAACTGGAGAAACAGAGGGGTTTTTGGGGGTTAGGACACTTTCCTGTTTCAAGTCATAAGGACACTTACGGACTAGCCTCTACTGAAGCTAGCAGACTGTCGTTAATGCCTAGACCTTGGTGTGCATGACTGAGAGCTGCATGGACTGTTCAACTGGTTCCATTGCACCAGGTAAACTAAACGTATTTGACCTGTTTGACCCAGATGTTTCTCTCTTTATGAACTCACCAGGAGGAAGCATGGGCTGACAAACTTCCAGCACAGTCTCCAGTACAGGCCTGGTCTCTGTCCGATCATCTCCTCAATGTCATCACTGAACCGATCCACTCCTGAAGGGAAGAGTTCAAACCACAGCAGTTAAACACGTGTGACGGTTCGTCATTAAAACCAGGGTTGGGGTCAATTCAAATAATTGAAAGCTGTCAATTCAGGAAGTAAATAATATTAAAAAGACCATCTATTTTCAATGACTTCTCAATAGACTTAAAAGTAAAAGCTATTTATTTCAACAACAAAAAAATTCTCAATTTTTGAAGTTTAAAATCAAATTACTTCCTGAATTGACTACCTTCAATTCGAATTGAACCCTTACCCTGATCAAAAACCTTGAGTAGTCATTCACAGAGCAAAGAGAGGGAAAGGGGAAGTTTATACCACAGCAGACAGGAAGTCTTGAGTAGTCATTCACAGAGCAAAGAGAGGGAAAGGAGAAGTTTATACCACAGCAGACAGGAAGCCTTGAGGATGAACAATAGTTGTCAACAATGTTGCGTTACTTTGTGTTCTCTCGTTTTGAGGAAACGACAGTAAATTTGAAATACAAGGATATTAACATTCTGGTAGCGTGTTTAATACCACCAGCATCAAGTCCCTTTCCTCATCTAGGCTTCTCCTCACTCAACCTTCTCTCTTTTGTTCCTTGCCTGGGAGGCACTTCTCAAAGCCCAGGCACAATCCCAATGTGACTGGAGCCTATGGAGAGCAGGCAGCTGTTCCTGTGGAGGCCACAGCCACCTGTCAGTAGAGATGGAGCCAGGGAAAAAAGCCGGAGAAGCCTGGGGCTAAAGTAGTCTTTCCCTCCCAGGCTGAGCCACCACGGCAGGGCAGCAAGCTGACCGCACTGACCCTCAGAGCCACAAGGCTGGTTAGACATAACACAAACACACGCACGAATGCACACGCACACACGTAAGCACATACACACACACACAGCACTGTGCGACCCCAATTTGATCTGACCAGCAGTATAGTAGAATCAGACTAGCACGCTGAACCAGAAGTGAGCTGGAACGTTATTTTTTTAACCTGAACTCACTCTGGAGATGTTGCTGTAAATGCCTGGGTGTTTCAGATAACTTCAGTGTATCTGAGCAAAGCAAGCTGCTCGTACTGTAGTGTACACTCAAGAAAGTGTCAAGAAAAGACTTTACAAAAACACGGGATGAGCTTGATGGTACTTTCAATAAACACAGAGGTCTTATTCTGGTGACATGATGATGATCGAGGCTCGGCTGCCGTTTGACAAATACAAATCTATCTCTTATCCATAATTATCTCTGAAGGTAGCCTACCTGCACTGTTGGCTAGAGCACACGTGCCAGGACCAGATTGGAAACACACACACCACGCACACGCGCACGCACACACACACACACACACACACACGCCACACACACACACAGTCCATAGACTGTTTACAGGTTAGGAAACCAATGTGTAATGTTGTAATTTGTGTGTACTATCCCTTTAAGTTAGAATTGAAATACACAGCACAAGGGAATCTTCCATCGGCCTAGTTTATATTTCTGACATCCAAGTATCATCAGAACCACAATAGACCCAACAGAAACATCCATCTTTACACCACAGACTGGGATGTGGACCTCAGATATTCAATATCAATACACTATATTTGGATGTAAGTGTGTCTCTGTCCAAACACCTAAACACTAAATAATAATATGGACCATGCACTCTGAGTGGCAGAATCACACCAGAGACAGGCTTTTTACCTCCGGTCCTCTGACAGCTAATGAGATAGTGTTGCATGGCGGCACAGCAGAGGAATATCCAGACTGATGTCCCATCAGACCCTATCACTGGCTAATAGGGCATCAGCTTGGCTGGCCATGAAGAGCTAAGAGTTCTCCCCTCCTCTCCTCTCCTCTCCTCTCCTCTCCTCTCCCTCTCCTCTTCCTCCCTCCCTCCTCCTCCCTCCTCACCTCCTCCTCTCTCCTCCCTCCTCCTCACCCTCCTCACTTCTCACCTCCCCCCTCCCTCCTCCTCACTCCTCACTCCTCACCTCCTCCTCCCTCCTCCTACCTCCTCCTCCCTCATCTCCTCCTCCTCCCTCCCTCCTCCTCCCTCCCTCCCTCCTCCTCCTCACCTCCTCCTCCCTCCCTCCTCCCTCCCTCCTCCTCCTCACTCCTCACTCCTCCCCTCCTTCCCTCCCTCCCCCTCCCTCCTCACCTCCTCCCTCCCTCCTCACTCCTCCCCACCTCTTCCCCCTCCCTCCCTCCCTCCTCCTACCTCCTCACTCCTCCCTCCTCCCTCCCTCCTACTCCCTACACCTCACCGTATAACTAGGCAGGAGCACCCCTTCCTGTTCCTTTCCTCGTTCCGCTCCTTCCCCTCCTCCTGCTCCTCCCCTCTTCCTCTCCCATCCTCCCCACCTCCTCCCCCTCCTCCCTCCTCACCGTAGAACCAGGCGATGCCGGCCCTAAGCACTCCAATAGCAAATCCCGTATAGTACCTCAGCATCAGCAAATCGGGCTCCCGACTAACTAAGCCTACTCACACATAGTACCACACAGCAACTGACAGCTGCGAGCGTAGAGCGAGGCGAGACTGAGAGCCGAGACCGCAAGGGAGAGCGAAAGGAAGAGAGGAAAGGAAAGGCACAAAAGGAAGAAAAGAAAAGAGGCGAAGACAGGAAGAAGAGAGGAAGAGGAGAGAGGGATAGAGAAGAGGTGAGAGGGAGGGAGTTAGGAGAGAGAGGAGAAGGAGAAGAGAACGGTTCCATTTATGTCTCTTATATAGCCATGTTCATTCATGCAAATTCCTTAGATGCTTTGAGAAATAACTTTACACACATATCTTTTTCGTCCACTTACATTAGTGACACAGAACAGTGAGATTAGGAAGGTGGACACAACGATGAAGAGGGTGAAAGAGTTCCCGGTGTTTGGGAGAAAACTTGAACTCATCCATCAATCCTGTGATCACTGACTCCATCCCTCCCATCTAGAGACCAGAGACAGAACACAGAACAACAGTGGGGAAACAAGTATTTGATACACTGCCGATTTGGCAGGTTTTCCTACTTACAAAGCATGTAGAGTCGGTAATTCTTATCATAGGTACACTTCAACTGTGAGAGACGAATCTAAAAACAAAAATCCCGAAAATCACATTGTATGATTTTTAAGTAATAATTAGCATTTTATGCATGACATAAGTATTTGATACATCAAAAAGCAGAACTTAATATTTGTACAGAATCCTTTGTTTGCAATTACAGAGATCATACGTTTCTGTAGTTCTTGACCAGGTTTGCACACACTGCAGCAGGATTTTGGCCACTCCTCCATACAGACCTTCTCCAGATCCTTCAGGTTTCGGGGCTGTCGCTGGGCAATACGACTTTCAGCTCCCTCCAAAGATTTTCTATTGGGTTCAGGTCTGGAACTGGCTAGGCCACTCCAGACCTTGAGATACTTCTTTACGGAGCCACTCCTTAGTTGCCCTGCTGTGTGTTTCGGGTCGTTGTCATGCTGGAAGACCCAGCCACGACCATCATCAATGCTCTTACTGAGGGAAGGAGGTTGTGGCTAAGATCTCGCAATACATGCCCCATCCATCCTCCCCTTAATACGGTGCAGTCGTTCCTGTCCCCTTGCAGAAAACATCCCCAAAGAATGATGTTTCCACCTCCAGGCTTCACGGTTGGGATGGTGTTCTTGGGTTGTACTCATCCTTCTTCTTCCTCCAAACACGGCGAGTGGAGTTTAGACCAAAAAGCTCTATTTTTGAATCATCAGACCACATGACCTTCTCCCATTCCTCCTCTGGATCATCCAGATGTCTTGGCAAACTTCAGACGGCCTGGACATGCGCCTGCTTGAGCAGGGACCTTGTGTGCGCTGCAGGATTTTAATCCATGACGGCTAGTGTGTTACTAATGGTTTCTTTGAGACTGTGGTCCCAGCTCTCTTCAGGTCATTGACCAGGTCCTGCCGTGTAGTTCTGGGCTGATCCCTCACCTTCCTGCAGATCATTGATGCCCCACGAAGTGAGATCTTGCATGGAGCCCCAGACCGAGGTTATTGACCATCATCTTGAACTTCTTCTATTTTCTTCTATTTTCTAATAATGCGCCAACAGTTGTTTGCCTTCTCACCAAGCTGCTGCCTATTGTCCTGTAGCCCATCCCAGCCTTGTGCAGCTACAATTTTATCCCTGATGTCCTTACCACAGCTCCTCTGGTCTTGGCATTGTGGAGAGGTTGGAGTCTGTTTGATTGAGTGTTGGACAGGTGTCTTTTATACAGGTAACGAGTTCAAAACAGGTGCAGTTAATACAAGTAATGATGGGAGAACAGGAGGCTTCTTAAAGAAAAACTAACAGATCTGTGAGAGCCGGAATTCTTACTGGTTGGTAGTGCATTCAAATACTTATGTCATGCAATAAAATGCAAATTAATTATAAAAATCATACAATGTGATTTTGGATTTTTTGTTTAGATTCCTTCCTCTCACAGTTTGAAGTGTACCTATGATAAAAATTACAGACCTCTACATGCTTGTAAGTAGGAAAATCGCAAAATCGCAGTGTATCAAATACTTGTTCTCCCCACTGTAGAACACAGAACACAGAGCACAGACACAGAACACAGAACACAGAACACAGAACACTAGAACACAATAATTTAGCTGAACTTCCTGCATTACCTTAGCAGATTAGCCGCCTGATCCTGCTGGTCGGACAAAAAGCCTGCACACCTATTAGCTCCCAGGAGTAGGGTGTCACTGCAGCCAAGCATGTTGGCACCTCAGAAAACTGGAGGTTGATCAGTTCATAATCTGTTCTATGAATGGAGCGGCCTGTACTCACGCCGACTAGTCGGATGCCGATCAACACAACGAGTCTCAAATGGGTAAGCGTGTGACTCAGCGTGATGCTCGTCTGATGCGCACAGAGTCAAAGTCAACACGCAGTTCTATAAGCTCTGCAGCCGGAGTAGTTGTACTCACAAGCAGCCCTACGAGGTCGCAGCGCAGATTCAAACAACACGCATCTATCGAATGTCCCTCACACCTAACAGATGCCCGAGAGCCCGGTGTCGAAGCCGTACCCGTCACAGCACTGTGACGACATCGACCCCAGAGTCAACAACATGAGATTCATATAAGTGGTGAGCGGAAGTCACCCACAGCACTGTCGATGCCCAGAGTCCAACAACATGAGTTCATAATACGGTGCGAGTGGGAATCTGCAGCAGCCACTGTCGATGCCCAGAGAATCAACCGAACTGAGTTCTCATAACAGCGCGTGAGCGACAGCAGACTGTCACTCACCCAGCACTGCGATGCCCAGAGTCAACAACATGAGTTCTATAACGGTGAGCGTGTACTACAGCACTGCCGATGCACCAGAGTACAACAACATGAGTTACATAGAACGGTGAGCGGTGTACTCACAGCACTGTCGATGCCCAGAGTCAACAACATGATGAAGAAGATAACTGCCCATACTGATGATCCTGGTAATGTTGCAATGGCTTCTGGTAGATGATGAACACCTAGACCAGGACCTGTATGGGACACAACAAACACAGATGAATCATTAGTTATCTAGTGTTTTAATCAAAACAGGTAGATCACATTGACATCTATTTTGTGATGGGAGACTTGTCTGAAGAACGCAGCAAATCCAACATTTGTCATCAAACAGCGGTGACAATGTGAGACCAATAATTGATTTGTGCTGATAAACACATATAGATTTCCAATCAGCCCTGACACCGAGCCCAGACAGCTACACATTTTGTTGTAGATAAACAACATGTAATATTGCACGTCAGAAAGACAAGCGGACATGACGTCAGTTTAGAGATCCCACACACAAAATAATGATTGAATGAAAAATCTATATGGAAATGTCGAAACATCGAACTATTTTATAAAAGACAAAACATACTCTATAATCAGATCTCCATAGAACATGTATCGGAAAGAGAAGTGTCGCCTGCATTACGAATACGGACCCAATTTACTGTCGAACATTCGAACTACGCGTGGTTACCTGTCGGACAATGAATGACGTCGGCACTCCAACATATGAATATGACCTCTGGCACCTGCTGAGAGACATTACGAAATACTGACCTCGTGTGAGTCTCAAAACCTTGTCTCGAACGATTACTAATAACTGACCGTCTGTGCGGTCACCCTTTCCGGAACATTACGAATACTGACCGTCTGTGAAGTCACCATTGTCCTGGGAAACATTACGAATACTGAGCCGTCTGTGTTCACTTCGCTGAAACATATGATATAACTGACGACGTCTGTGGTCGACCCTTGTCTCGACACATACGAATACTGACTCTATGTGAGCTCACCTTGTGCCGTGAAACATTGATGGATACTACGTCTTTGGCACCCGTACAATGAGATACTGATTGGGTCACCTTGTCCAGAACCATTATGGAAATACTGAACCGTCTGTGGTCACGTTGTCCAGACATTATGAATACTGACCCGGTCTGTGTGGCACCTATGTCGGAACATTATCGATACTGACCGTCTGTTGCCGTCACCTTGTCCGAAACATTCTATAGGAATACGACCCGTCTGTTGGTCACCTGTGTCCGGAAACATATCGGGAATGACTGACCATTGTGGTCCACCTCTGTCCGAACATTATGAATACTGACGTCTGTGGCCACCAAATGTCGGCTGAAGCATTAACGAATAGAACTGACCAGTGCAATGTTGGGCCAACCTGTCAACATGAACATTCGAATACTGCAACATCGGTACGGAGATCAACCTTCCAGAACATTATGAATAAGGCTGACCGTCTGTGGAACCACCGCCTCTGTCGCGGCGGATACATACAATGAAATGACTGACCGTCTGCTTGGAATCACGCTTGTCCTGAACAATTAGAATACTGAAACCATCAAGTGGCCACAAACTTGTGTGCCAGTGCACGCTAGTGTTCATATGACAGGTGATTAACCCGCAGAAAAAGGAGAGAAGGATGGACGAAGCCAGAAGAAGACGAGATCAGGGAGTTGATGGACCACCTGGTGATGATGGACCATCTCTAGGAAGAAAGAAATGTAGATGACAAACAATATACATATCAATCTGTCACGACCAATGAACAGCACAGGGACACCTGCGTCTGACTTGACATGGTAGATCAACACAAGGCCGGGGTACGGTATTACTGTCCTTCTAATGGAACAGACTGGTGTTAAATGGACATGGGCCAGTAGGTAATAACTGGTCCTCTATGGAACAGACTGGTGTGTGAAAGACATGGCCAGTAACGCTATTACCAATGTCCTATGGAAACAGATGTGTATAAAGGACAAATGGCAAGTAGGATTATCACTGTCCTCGACTGGAACACAGACTGGTGTTAAAAGACAAGGCAGTAGAGAATATTACGTCTCTATGAACCAGATGGCTGTTAGAAAGACAATGGCAGGAGGTAATACTGTCCTCGATGAAAACAGACATGGTGTTAAAGACGATGGGCCAGTAGGAATTAACTCTACCTCTTTAGTCGGAACATGACTATGGTGTTAAAACATTGGCCAGTAGGTAAATTACTGCTCTATAACAGACTGGTGGGATCTAACAACATCGCAGTCATCACTAATAACTGTTCCTCTTGAGTTACGAATGCGAGGTAGATCATATTCAGACACCTATGTGGATCCAGTATCTATTTTACTGTCCTCTATGAACAGGACTGGTTCTAAAAGACCATGGCCAGTAGGATTACTTCCGTCTATGGAACAGACTGTAGTTAAAAGAACATGGCATAGTATACTCCTCTATGAGAACAGACTGGTGTAAAAGACAATGGCAGTCAGTAGGATTACTTGTCCTCTAATGAGAACAGATATGGATAGTTAAAGACATGGCCAGATAGGGCCTATTACGGTCCTTATGGAACAGGACTTGTTGTTAAGACATGGCCAGGTAGATAATTACTAGTCCTCATGGGAACAGACTGGTGTTAAAGACAATGACACAGTAGGTGATATGACTGTCCTCGAGGGAACAGACTGCTGTGTGTAAAGACATGCAGTAGAATTCACTGTCCTCTATGAACAGACTGAAGTGTTAAAGACAAGGCCAGTAGTAACCTTACTGTCCTCTATGAACAGACTGGATGTTAAAGACATGCCAGTGAGGAATACTGTTCCTCCTATTGGAAACAGCGACCTGGTTTAAGCACATGGACATAGGTATTCTGTCCTCTCATGGAACAGGACTCGGTAGTTAAAACATGCCGCCAGTAGTCAGTA
>NW_019945463.1:0-45063 GCF_002910315.2 Salvelinus sp. IW2-2015 | reverse complement strand
CCTAAAAGGTTTAATCCAGTATGTCGTTCATTCCTAATAAACGGGTTTGTACAGTCAGAATTTTTCATCACTGATCCAGTTCTCTCTCCCTCTCCCTCTTCCTCACCGTCTCATTCCCTCTTCCTCGCATAATCCCCTCATCATCATTACTCCTCTCTCTCTCTCTCCTCTCCTCTCTCTCTCTCTCGTCTCTCTCTCTCTCCTCTACTCTCTCCTCTCATCATCGTCTCTCTCTCATCTCTCTCCTCTCTCTCTCTGCTCTCTCCTCTCTCTCTCATACTCTCATCCCCTCATCTCTGTCTCTCGTGTCTTCTCTGTCTCTCTCTCGTCTCATAAATCCATATCTACATCTCTCTCTCATACTTCTACATACCTCATCTCTTACTCCTCCTCATCTCTCTCATCAGCCTCTCTCATCTCTCCTCAGTCCTGATTCATCTCCTCCTCTCTCTTGTTTAATGAAATTCTGTGAGATCGAGTAATTATGAGGATATTATCATCATATAATGGTACATACATTGGCAGGAGGTTTAGACAGATATGCAGCATCAGTTTTCACCTCCATTGTGTGGCAGAATGTGCACATAGCCGGATGCTTCTCTTGAGAGCCATGTCTGCCTACAGGCGGCCTTCTCAATAGCAAGGCTTATGCTCACTGAGTCATGTAACATAGTCACGCTTTCCTAAGTGTTGGTCAGTCACAAGTGGTCAGGTATATCTAACACGTTACTTCTCGATCTCTAGAGCCATACTTGCATTCTAAGGTGCAGAGATCTGTTATGTGTTATTCTTTCCAATGTGTTCAAAGATAATTATCCTTTTGAGTTTTACTGATTTGCTGGGTCATAATAATGTTGCGGCCTGTCTAACTATAGTGCTAGCATGAGGCTCTGTGAGCGAGTTCTCTCTCTCATCGTCTCTTCTCCTCTCTGCATTCTCCTCTCTCTCTCTCTCTCCTCTCTCTCTCTCTTAACTACTTCCTCCCTCTCTCTTCTCTCTCTCACCTCCCATCTCTCTCTCTCTCTCTCTCTCGTCTCTCCTCTCTCTCTCTCTCTCTCCTCGCTCTCATCTCTCGCTTCCTACCTTCTCTCTCTTCTCTCTCTTCCTCATTCTCTCTCTCTCTGCGCTTCACTCAGCTCTCTCTCTCTCCTCTCCATCTCTTCTCTTCTCTCTCTTCCTCCTCTTTTAGGACAACAATTGTCTCTGATAAAGCCTGTACGTATGATAAGCCTTGATTAAGGAGATATCTGCCCAGAAAGATGCATTAAACGCGATCCAATATGATAATAGAAGCTGACCTCATCGCGTTCCGCCAAAGAATCAATGACCCTTCTGAGGTCAAAATGCTAATTACAAAAAACAAAAAAAATCAATATCATCTCATTATTGAGGATTAGTGCAGAAAGGATTTTAGAATACCTGACGTTCATCTGCCAAAAAAAAACTGCCCGTTTACATCTTTTTCTCCACCCATCACGTAAGCATTAATATGAACCAGCCAACAGGGTGCTGCTTGCTATAAAAGCTTGTTTCAGGGCTATTTTCATATCCGTTCTGGTATATTGGAAACGTGGTACTGAATACTAATAGAGAAAGTTGACAACAAAACAAACAAAAAAACAATTCTACTTATATGCTTCATAAACATTAATTCATTGTTTTAGATTGATCTTGTTGAGACCTGAAGAGCGTTACGTGTATTATGGGTATGGACTAAGCTGCCGATATGGATGGAGTCCACCCTCTGCGCGGTACAGTAGAACGAAATCGATACTCTTTATAGTCAGCGTAGAAAGCGAACTGTTTAATTAGCAACAACTTTTAAAGTGTTGAAGTTCAAGCACCCCCCCCCCCCCCCTGCCTCCTGTTAGCTGCACTCTCTTCAGAGACAAAGATTATATTCCGGGGCGGAAAAAGTCAACATTATTGCTTATATCGTTATATGTCACATGATATTTTGTGTTATTAAAAGGTCCAGGGCCACTCCTCTCTGAAACATAGTTGAAATTCACACTGATAAAGGCAGGTTCCATACAGTGGCCTCCTTGAAAGCGTAGACAGGCGGTAATGTGACAGAGAATGTGCGAAATGTAGTCAACCTTTGAATCCTCTTAATTACATAGATAGTATTCGATGGCCGAGATCGGTTCTAGAACCGAATCATAATGGTTCGCAGGAATTCCACTGCATCCGCATAGCTGAATCGGAGTACAGCGCTTACATTCTCAAAACAGGTGTTATAGCACAGTTTAACCCACCCCGTTTAAAATATTTCTGAGGGCAAGCCGATGGAATGTGTTGAGATGTAATAATCTCGACCGGCTGCACTACTCAGCATAAACAACGATAATCCGTCTGCGTTAAGTAGATATACTATTATATCAGCCGTTATGAAAAAAGGGACTGTAGGCGATTTTAATAAGTCAATATATCCATTATGGATGCCGGCGGATCATTCGGCAGATAAGACAGCGATATATCGGAGAAAGTGATAGACGAGGAAGCAGGACGGGTGGAAGGTACCATCAATTCTAGGTGTGGCTGTGTTGAGAGAGAAGTCTCCTTCCATATGTCTTTTACCCCTCTAAACAGCTCTGACCTAAGTATGGGACGTTACTGTCTGTACTTGCAGCTGCACTGTCACTGCACTGCACTGTGCACTGCTACTGCACTGCACTTGCACCGCACTGCACTGCACTGCACTTGTACAGCACTGCACCGTGCACTGAACGTAACTGCACTGTACTAGCACTGTGCTCATCTACTGTACTCGGTACTACACTGCACTGTACTGACACTTTACGTCATGAAACTGCCTGCACTGAACTGTTAACGCACTTCTACTGATACTGTACTACACATGGCAACTGATACTGCACTAATGACTGCACTGACTGCACTGCCACTGAAAAACTGTACATGCACTCTACCTGTACATGCACATGCACATGCACTGGACTGTACTGCACTGTACTGGTATCACTGATACCCCACTTGGATTATACTGCATTACACAGTACTGTACTACAACTGATACGGGCCACTGTATACTGCAACTGAACTGCACTTGTGCATGAATACTGCACTGTATGTACTGCCTACTGCATCTGCTCCACACTGAATATCATGTACTGCACTTACACTGTTATGTACAACTACACTGTACGTACTGCACTGCACACTGTACAAGGAGTACTTGCACTGTACTGCTACTTCACTTACCGCACTTGCACGTTGTTACTTGCACTCCACTGTATCACTGTACGCAGCTGGGATTGTACTGCATTTACACTGTATGTACTACACTGTACTGACTACACTGATACTGCACATATTGTAATAATTAAATAGACGGATACTGCACCTCTACGTGCACTGAATGATAGACTGCGATTCACAGAACTGTAATACACTGTAGCTGCACTTACACGTACTGCCATTTAATGTAATAAGTAAATAACATGTACGTACTCTACTGCAGCTAATTGTACTGCATTAACTGTACTGTACTACAACCATGACTATGCACTACACCTGCTTACTTGCACATTTTGTAATAATTGAAATTAGACTGATACTGCCCACTTTACTGCACTGAATTTTACTGCATTACACTGTACTGTACTACACTGTACTGCACTACACTGTACTGCCACATATTTAATAAATAGACATGTCTGTAACTGACTGCAACTGCACCTGTCACTGTACGTGTATGTGGTGATTTATGTATACTTACAATAATACTCCAATTGATCATTTCGTTGTTGAATATATTCTTTTTAGTCTTTGTTTTAAAAGTGTTTTTTATCACATATTGTAACTAGTATTATAAAACTATTCTTGACATTATAAATTACGTAGAACCTACAACAACATTATTGATTCTCTGGAAAGCCTGATGAGATCAACAGAACTGTTTAAATATATTCAGAGTTATGTATAATAATACAGGGGAGTAATACAAAACATTAGGAACACCTGCTCTGTCCGATGAACATAGACCTGACACGTGAATCCAGGTGAGCTGTGTCCATGTAATGAGGTCACTGTAAATCACTTCAAACAGTGTAGAATGAAGGGGAGAGACGAGTTAAAGAAGGTATTAAGCCTTGAGACGATTGATGACGTGGATTGGTATATGCGAGTGTATTCGTTATGTTAAATTAGGTTAATAGCAAGGCAAGGAAGGTGACCTGGCGCAAATAAATACTAGGAAAGTGTAAGCTTTAACATTTGGTGTAACTCACTATAATCAAGATATGATTTTAGTCATAATATATGTACATAGCAGTTGGGAAGAGAACAAGATTGATAACAACTGCCGCATTGCGGTTTACCACTACAAGCATGTAGAGGTCTGTCATTTTATCATAGGTACATCTTGCACACTGTGAAGACAAAATTAAACAAAAACTAGAAAATCCCATTGTATGATTTTTAAGAATATAACTTGGCATTTTATTGCATGACATAAGGTAATTATGATCAACCTCCAACCAGTAAGAATTCCAGGCTCTCACAGACCTGTAGTTTTTCTTCTAAGAAGTCCCCTGTTCTTCACACTCATATAACCTGTATTAACTGCACTTTTGAACTCGTATACCTGTCATAAAAGAACACCTGTCCACCACACTACAATCAAAACAGACCAACCATTCTCACAAGTGACCCAAACCAGAGAGCTGGATGTTAAGGACATCAGGGATTAAATTGTAGAACCTGTTACAGGACTGGGATGGGCATACAGGACATATGCAAGCAGAGCACTAGGTGAGAATGGCAACAACTTTGGCACAATTATTAGAAAATGGAAGAAGTTCAGATGAACGGTCAATCACCCTCAGGTCTGGGCTCCATGCAAGATTCTCTCACGTCGTAGGGGCATCAGATCATGTAGGAAATGTGAGGGCTCAGCCTCAGACACTCTACACGGCAGGACTGATCATGACCTGAGAGAGCTGGGACCACAGTCTCAAGAAACCATAGACACACTAAGCCGTCATGGATTAAAATCCAGCAGCTCACGCAAGGTTCTATTCCCCTGCTCAAGCCCGCGCAATTGTTCCAGGCCCGTCGAAGTGCAATGACCATCTGAGATGATCCAGAGGAGGAATGGAGAAGGGTCATGTGGTTCTGTGAGCAAATAGAGCTTTGCTCTAAGACTCACTCGCCGTTTAATTAGGAGGAATAGATAGGTGAGTACAACCCAAGAAACACCATCCCGGACGGTGAAGCATGGAGGTGGAAAATCATTCTTGGGGATGCTTTTCTGGCAAAGGGACAGGCGAACTGCACCGTATTAGAGGGGTGAGATGGAGGGGCCTGTATCGGAGATCTTGGCCAAACTCTTCCTCAGTAAGAGCATATGGAAGATGGCGCTCCCGTTGCTGGTCTTCCCAAGCTGACAACGCAGCGAAGGCAACAACACGCCATGGCAACTAAGGAGTGCGTCCGTAAGAAGCTCTCATCCTGGAAGTGGCCTAGCCAGTCTCCAGACCTGAGACGCCAAGTAGAAAATCTTTGGAGACTGAAACATCCGTAAATTCCAGCGACAGCCCGAAAAGCTGAAGGATCTGGAGCAGATCCTGTCAGGAGGATGTGGCCAAAATCCCTGCTGACAGTGGTGCAAAAACACTAGGCAAGAACTACAGGAATACGTTTGATTCTGTAATTGCCAAACAAACGATTTCTGTACCAAATATAGTTCTGCTGTCTATCTATGCTATCAATATACTTATGTCACTGCAAAAAAATGCCGAAATTAATTACTGAAAATACACTACAATGATGATTTCTTGATTTATTGTTTGTAAGATTACCGTCTCTCACAGTTTGAAGTTACCATATGATAAAATTACAGACCTCTAGCTGCTTTGTAAGTAGGAAACCTAGACAAAATCAGGCCATGTTAAATTTAAATTGTTCTCCCCACTGTATAAGACCTATTGATGTAGCTTTAATAGGCCTATTAATCTATCATTTCCAATCAACATTTTCGTAAGATGTCTTTCTTCCGATTGGTCCCTACTATCTGCCAGAGAAGTAGATACAGGAGGAGCACCAGACCATATGGGCCCTGGTACAAAACAAGCTGCACTATAAAGGGAACAGGGTGGCGATTTTGGACACCAATATGAAGCTACTGTGGACTCCTGATCGGGTCAAATATATACATCTTCTCATTAGTGGCGTCCAAGGCAAAGCGACCTGTTAAAAGAGAGCAATAAAAATGAGAAGGCGTCTGCTTGCACATACCTTATATCATGAGAAAGTGTGTTCGACATACAATACGCTTACAGCTCAGGCCCCAGTGTATAACAGAGTTGTGCAGGACTACAATCACGCTACAGCTTCATGCACCAGATTTATCACCAAGTGGTCGTTTCGACTACAACACACGCTACAGGCTCATGGACCCAAGTTATAAACCAAGTGTGTCGACTACCCAATACGCTACAGCTCATGGGCCCAGTTATATAAACCAGTGTGCGACTACAATACCGCCACAGCTCATGGCCCAGATTATAAACCAAGATGTGTCACTACAAATACGCGACAGCTCATTGCGCCCAGTTTATAAACGCAAGTGGCTCGACATACAATACGCATACAGCTCATGGCCCCAGTTTATAAACAAGTGGTCAGACTACAATACGCACAGGCTCATGGCCAGTTTCATAAACCAGAGTGTGTGCTACAATACGCTACAGCTCATGGACCCAGTTATTTAAACAAGTGTGTCGTCGACTTTACAATACGCCACAGTGCTCAGCCAGTTTATAAACCAGAAGTGTCGATATACAAATTAATCGCCACAGCTACAATGGCCAGCTTTAATTAAACACAAGTGGTGTCGACTACAATTACGCCCACAGCTCATGGCCCAGTTATATTAAACCAAAGTGTGTCTGAATCTACAATACTAACAGCTCATGCCCGAGTTATATAACACCAAGTGGTCGACTACAATACGCCACAGCGCATGGCCCAGTTTTATTAACCAAGATGTGAATCGACTACAATACGCACAGGCTTTCATGCGCCATTTATAAACAGTGTGCGACTACAATACAGCTTACAGCTCAATTAGAGCCCAGGTCGTAACAACGAAGTGTGTCGACTACAATGACGCCACATGCTATGCCCAGTTCATAAACAGTGATTTCGACTACAATACGCCACAGCTTCATGGCCCAGTTCATAACCAAGTGTGTCGACTACATTACCGACCACAGCTCCATGGCCCGAGTTTATAACCAAGTAGGGATCGACTACATACGCTAACATGCTCATGGCCAGTTGCACTAAACCAGTGTGTCGACTACAGATACAGCTAACAGCCCATGGCCCAGTTTCAATAGCCCCATAAAACTAACATATGGGCTGCTGTAGTACTAATTCTATTTGGATTGTAATACATTACTGTGTGTTATGTTGAGAGTATAGCTACATTCTCTGCTTGTTGTTGACAACAGATCAGACACTACTGTGTAATACTCAATGAGCGGGAATGACCTCAGTATATCTTTGTAGGTTGCTTCTCAGAAGTTCATCAGATAATTTATATGATGTGTGTGTGTGTGTGTGTGTGTGTGTGTGTGTGTGTGTGTGTGTGTGTGTGCTTTATATTCATCAGATGGGGTCTGAATTGCTTCATCGTCTGCTTTCGACAGCCGTTTACAGCTGGGAACGGTTCAAAGGCTTTCTGATACCATTATATCAGCCGCCGGACGCACAAGCACACTGCATGAGGCTTGTGTCACAAGTAATTACCCATTTCCTTTTTGTCTTTGTCGTTTCAGATAAGGCGGTAGCACACCAAATAAACCACAACATCAGGGACATGAATGAAAAACAACAAAAGGGATTGCTACTCTGCGTTCCTTTTTTTTTAAACGAAAGGAACGACGAGTGAATCAATAATCTTCACTGTTGGAACTCATTTGATCAGGGTGATTGTTGTTACCAAACCAAGAAGGCACCAGGTAWGTTCCTTCCTGTCTCTCGCTCCATAGGGCTGTGACTGTCAACGCACAAATACGGTACGTAGTAGCCCTGTGGATATCATTAGCGGTGGAGGGGGTGTGCATTTTTGTTATCTGCCAATCAATACACTGAGTATACATAACATTAACCTCTCTTGGGTAGGGAGCCAGTATTTTCACGTCCGGATGAAAAGCGTGCCCRAAGTAAACTGCCTGTTACTCAGGCCCAGAAGCTAGGATATGCATATAATTGGTAGATTTGGATAGAAAATACTCTAAAGTTTCTAACACTGTTAAAATTATRTCTGTGAGTATAACAGAACTKATATGGCAGGCAAAACCCCGAGGACAAACCATCCCCAACAAAAAAAAATCACCCTACAACGGTTTTCAATGACTTTCACTTTTATAATAAGGCGAAATCCTCCCAGATTGCAGTTCCTAGGGCTTCCACTAGATGTCAACGGTCTTTAGAAAGAGTTTCATGCTGGTTTCTGGAAAAATGAGCCAGAAATTGTAGTTTTTCTAGGTGGCTCCCATTTTGGCTCTAGTGTTTCCAAGCGCGTGGAAGAGACAGCGTTCTTTGATATTTTTCTCCGGTAAAGACAATAACGATTCTCCGTCTTAAATGTTATCATTTATTTACGTATTAGGGTACCTAAGGTTTGATTATAAGCGTTGTTTGACTTGTTTGGAAAAGTTTGTTAGTAACGTTTGGGATTCATTTTGTATGCATTTTGATGGAGGGAAACTGGGTGGATTATTGACTGAAGTTTTTATGGATATAAAGTAGGACATTATCGAACAAAATGACCATTTGTGATGTAACTGGGACCTTTTGGAGTGCCAMCAGAAGAAGATCATCAAAGGTAAGGCAGTTATTATATCGCTATTWCTGACTTTTGTGGCGCACCTGCCTGGATGAAATATGTTTTTCATGCTTTTGTATGCGGGGCGCTGCCCTCAGATAATCACATGGTGTGCTTTCGCCGTAAAGCCTTTTTAAAATCTGACACAGTGTCACGACTTCCGCCGAAGTTGGCTCCCCTGCCTAGTAGGACGGTGACGACGACCGCCGAGCACCGCCCGAACAGGCAGGGGAACCAACTTCGGCGGAAGTCGTGACACACAGCGGCTGGATTAACAAGAAGTTAAGCTTTATTTTGATGTATTACACTTGTGATTTTATGAAAGTTAAATATTTATAATTCTGTAGTTTGAATTTCGCGCTCTGCAATTTCACCGGATGTTGACCAGGTGGGACGCTACCGGATGTTGCCCCCCTACCCAAGAGAGGTTAATGTTATGTATACTCAGTGTATTGATTGGCAGATAACAAAAATCCACACCCCCTCCACCGTCCCACCTGCCCATAAGAAGTTTTAAGAACACCTTCTCTTTCCGTGACATAGACTGACAAGGTGAATCCAGGKGAAAGTTTCGATWCCTTATTGATGTCACTTGWTAAATCCACTTCAATCATYGTAGATGAATGGGGARRACTTAAATAAAGGTTACTAATTMATGGTATTTAGATTAGACTAGATAATCTAGATAGATTAAATAATATAAACCCTTTTGTCTCCTGTGACAGAGTCAAGTTGTTAAGGCCTGGTCGGTGGAAAGAATAGATGTGAGATCTGGCAAGGTATTGATCCAGCCGGGTTAGGTAGAGTTTTGCTGGGCTTGGCTCCTTCTCTGATATATTTATGCATCTCAGTGCCGCAGTCCCCACGGAGGGAGAGGGCGAGAGAGAGGCCTATATATACACACACACACACACACACACACACACACACACACACACACACACACACACAATACACAACACACAACACACACACACACACACACACACACACACACACACACACACACACACACACACACACACACACACACACACACACACACACACACACAACACACACATCCCACCAGTTAGAGAGGGGGATCTATTGTTACAGCATTAGGCCTCGTGTGTGTGTTGTGTGTGTGTGGGTGTGTGTTGTGTGTGTGTGTGTGTGTGTGTGTGTGTTGTGTGTGTGTGTGTGTGTGTGTGTGTGTGTGTGTGTGTATGTGTATGTGTGTGTGTGTGTTGTGTGTGTGTGTGTGTGTGTGTGTGTGTGTGTGTGTGTGTGTGTGTGTGTTGTGTGTGTGTGAGAGAGTGGTGTGTGTGTGTGTGTATGTGTATGTGTGTGTGTGTGTGTGTGTGTGTGTGTGTGTGTGTGTGTGTGTGTGTGTGTGTGTGTGTGTGTGTGAGAGAGTGGTGTGTTTACATGGCATCTTGGCAGCCACGTGCAGAGACAGGGCCTCTAAGCACTGGCCTTTTTGCCCTCCTATCAGACAGGGCCTCTAAGCACTGCCCTTTTGCCCTCCTATCAGACAGGGCCTCTAAGCACTGCCCTTTTGCCCTCCTATCAGACAGGGCCTCTAAGCACTGCCCTTTTGCCCTCCTATCAGACAGGGCCTCTAAGCACCCTCTTTTGCCCTCCTATCAGAACAGGCCTCTAAGCATGCCTTTGCCCTCCTATCAAAAGAGCTCTCAGATGTTTTATTCATTTATTTTACTTTCAGTGTCTTTTTTATATCTGTTTTTTTAAATATCAAAGATTGCTCATGAAACTAGCTAATTTCTTTTTTATCCTCTGCCCCTATGCACTGCACTCATCCCCCCCCTCGTCCTCGTCCTCCTCATCTACTCCTCCTCCTCCTCCAACTGAGATTCCGACTCCAACTCCGACTCCTCATCTCCTCCTCGTCCTCTTCCTCCTAATCCTCCTCGTCCTCCTCCTCATATCCTCCTCCTCCTCGTCCTCTTCCTCCTAATCCTCCTCATCTACTCCTCAGCCTCCCCTACTCGACTCCGCATCTCCTCTTACTCTCCTCCTCCTCTTCCTGCTGCAGAAGCTACTGGTAGTATAAGTAGTGCATTGACTACCTTGTTACACTGACTACCTTGTTACATTGGCTTCCTTGTTACACTGACTACCTTGTTACACTGGCTACCTGTTACCCTGACTACCTTGTTACACTGCTACCTTGTTACACTGACTACCTTGTTACACTGACTACCTTGTTACACTGGCTACCTTGTTACCCTGACCACCTTGTTACACTGACTACCTTGTTGCCCTGACTACCTTGTTACACTGACTAGCTTGTTACACTGACTCCTTGTTACCCTGACTACCTTCTTACCCTGACATCTTGTTACACTGACTACTGTTACACTGGCTACCTTGTTACCCTGACTACCTTGTTACCCTGACTACTTGTTACATTTGACTACCTTGTTACACTGACTACCTTGTTACACTGGCTACCTTGTTACCCTGACTACCTTGTTACCCTGACTACCTGTTACATTGACTACCTTGTTACAACTGACTACCTTGTTACACTGGCTACCTTGTTACCCTGACTACTTTGTACCTGCTACCTTGTTACACTGGCTACCTTGTCTCCTGACTACCTTGTTACACTGGCTACCTTGTTACCCTGACTACCTGTTACACTGACTACCTTGTTACACCTGACTACCTTGTTACCCTGACTACCTTGTTAACCTGACTACCTTGTTACCTGATACCTTGTTACACTGACTAACCTGTTACCCCTGACTACCTTGTTACACTGGCTACCTTGTTACCCTGACTACCTTGTTACACTGGCTACCTTGTTATCCTGAACTACCTTTTCCTGACTACCTTGTTACATTGACTACCTTGTTACACTGATACCTTGTTACTACTACCTTTGTACACTGACTACCTTGTTACACTGCTACCTTGTTACCCTGACTACCTTGTTACACTGACTACCTTGTTACATTGACTACCGTGTTACACTGACTACCTGTTACATTGACTACCTTGTTACCCTGACTATCTTGTTACATTGACTACCTTGTTACCTGACTACCTTGTTACACTGGCTACCTTGTACACTGACTACCTTTACACTGACTACCTTGTTACCCTGACTACCTTGTTACACTGGCTACCTTGTTACACTGACTACCTTGTTACCCTGACTACCTTGTTACACTACTACTTGTTACACTGACTACCTTGTTACATTGACTACCTTGTTACCCTGACTACTTGTTACCCTGACTACTTGTTACCTGACTAACTTGTTACCCTGACTACTTGTACATTGACTACTTGTTACCCTGACTACCTTGTTACACTGTACCTTGTTACCCTGACTACCTTGTTACCCCTGACTACCTTGTTACATTGACTACCTTGTTACACTAACTACCTTGTGTACTAGTTACATTGTTACAACAGAAGAACAAACTCACAATCAATAAAATACTAATTATTCTAGGTAGCTTGCTACAAATGTGCTGAAAGATTAGCAGTATGCTAGGTAGCGTGCTACAAATGTGCTGAAAGATTAGCAGTATGCTAGGTAGCGTGCTACAAATGTGTTGAGATGAGCAGTATGCTAGGTAGCATGCTACAAATGTGTGGAAAAGAGTGCAGTATGCTAGGTAGCGTGCTACAAATGTGTTGAAAGATGAGCAGTATGCTAGGTAGCGTGGAACAAATGTGTTGAAGGATGAGCATTATGCTAGGTAGCGTGCTACAAATGTGTTGAAAGATGAGCAGTATGCTAGGTAGCGTGTTACATGTGTTGAAAGATGAGCAGTATGCTAGGTAGCGTGCTAAAATGTGCTGAAAGATGAGCAGTATGCTAGGTGCGTAGAACAAATGTGTTGAAGGATGAGCATTATGCTAAGTAGGGTGCTACAAATGTGTTGAAAGATGAGCAGTATGCTAGGTAGCGTGCTACAAATGTGCTGAAAGATTAGCAGTATGCTAGGTAGCGTGCTACAAATGTGCTGAAAGATTAGCAGTATGCTAGGTAGCATGCGACAAATGTGTGGAAATCATAAGCAGAAGAGAATTATGAATGTGGATAAAACTTGTTGTTATTGTGGGGGGAGCACTTTTTAAACTTTGAGTACTTGCTCCTGCAAAGGTCTACTCGACTCTATGTGTGTGTTTCCGTTTATTTGCGCGAGTGTGAGTGTGTGTGAGTGTTGTGTGTCGTGTGCTTGTGTGTGTATGTATTTGTGTGTGGTGGTTGAGACGCTGCTCTCACTCCTCTCACAGAACTGAGGAGCGTGGCTTCAGCCTCTTACTGCAGGCCTGATTGGCCAGGATCATCCTTCACAGGATACATCCCGAACAGCACCCTATCCCTATCTAGTGAACTACTTTCGACTGGTCATGTAGGGAATAGGGTGCCATTTGGGACACATCGCAGTTTAATCCACGTATGCTGCTTCAGTGTGAAGGGTCTTCGTATTATTTTGATAGCTGCAGGGGCGCAGGGAAGCAAAGTCAACGTGTAAAAACCAAAACAAGGTAACCGATGTGTTCGTGCTCGGACTGATGAATTGGTAGAGTTTACAGGGTTTTAAATGTAACGTGCACTTTTAGTGCACTCATAGTAATTTAGTTCACATTAGCAATAGAAGCAGATTAGTAATACGGTACATCTTGTTTCCTGATTTATGGATCTTGTAAATTGATCAATGATGAATCTAATAACACGAATTTGTGTACATATTAGGACATCCCCTCCCCTAGACGGGACTCTGACCCCTCCCCCAGACAGGACTCTGACCCCTCCCCCAGACGGGACTCTGACCCCTCCCCACGGGACTCTGACCCCTCCCCAGACGGGACTCTGACCCCCCCCAGATGGGACTGTAACCCTCCCCCAGGTGGGACTCTGACCCCTCCCCTAGACGGACTCTGACCCCTCCCTAGACGGGACTCTGACCCCTCCCCAGACAGGACTCTGACCCCTCCCCCAGACGACTCTGACCCCTCCCCCAGATGGGACTCTGACCCCTCCCCCAGATGGGACTCTGACCCCTCCCCAGATGGGACTCTGACCCTCCCCCAGATGGGACTCTGACCCCTCCCCCAGATGGGACTCTGCACCTCCCCAGATGGGACTCGACCCCTCCCCCAGATGGGACTCTGACCCCTCCCCCAGACGGGACTCTGACCCCTCCCCCAGACGGACTCTGACCCTCCCCAGACGGGACTCTGACCCCTCCCAGACGGACTCTGACCCTCCCCCAGATGGACTCTGACCCCTCCCCCAGGTGGGACTCTGACCCTCCCCCAGATGGGACTGTAACCCCTCCCCCAGGTGGGACTCTCTGACTCACTCCCCCAGATGGGACTCTGACCACTCCCCCAGACGGGATTCTGACACATCTCCCAGACAAGACTATAACAGAATATGTTTGCCTCCTTTTCTGCATCCAACCAGTAGAATGGGGAGTGAACATGAGCAGAGAGGGACATTTAGGAAAAGTACTTGACATGTCAGACAAATGCCAGTATTCTTTTAACCTGGCTTGACTGAAAGACAGAGGCCACACTCAGCGACAGATGCCATCTACTCGACCAGCCTACTTCCGGCCTAGTGAAATGTCAATGGTTTTTAACCTCATTGAACAACAGCACAGCGTGTCCACTTGTCTATGAAATTTAAGTAAATGTCAGGCGGCCTTTCACAGCCGAGAAATTCATGAGGGAGTGTGGGAGGGAGGTAGGCCACTCCCCACTGCACTTTAACACACAATGTGTTGACAGAGGGAGTCAGCAAGCCAGTACGTTGACAGCAGGATTCAACAAGCCAGTATGTTGACAGATGGGACACAGCGAGTTAATGGGAGACAGCAAGCCAATATGTTGACAGCAGGAGTCAGAGATCCAGGGGGAGTCAAGGAGCCAGGGGGAGTCAGAGAGCCAGGTGGAGTCAAGGAGCCGTTAATCTTTGCTCCGTTAATCTTTTCCTCGATCCTGACTAGTCTCCCCGTCCCTGCCACTGAAAAACCTCTCAACAGCATGATTCTGCCACCACCATGCTTCAATTTTGGTTTCATCAGACCAGAGCATCTCGTTTCTCATGGTCTGAGAGTCTTTAGGCAAACTCCAAGTGGGTTATCACGTACCTTTTACTGAGGATTGGCTTCCGCCAGGCCACTCTACCTTAAAGGCTGTATTGGTGGAGTGCTGTAGAGATGGTTGTCCTTCTGGAAGGTTCTCCCATCTCCACAGAAGAACTCTGGAGCTCTGTCAGAGCGACCATCGGGTTCTTGTTCACCTCCCTGAACAAGGCCCTTTCCCCACGATTGCTCAGTTTCGCCTGACGGCCAGCTCTAGGAAGTGTGCTAACTGTGCTAATGTTGGAGTCTAAAAATAAGTAATTCCATCTGCTCACCAACCAGGCTGCCGTTAGTAGGATATATTGTAAGGCCTTCTGCTCCTGGTGAAACAGCTAGTAGGTTACATTACAAGGCACTCTGGTTTGTAACACAGCTCTCAAACCTCTCCGAACCTTCTAGAAATCGATTTTATGAGAATGACTGAATGACGCTTTTGTCCGTGTGACGGTTGGTGAAGGTGAAGACATATTCTAATGAGGTATGCCATTACAAGCAATGCTAACTCACGGAGAGATATGGTGTTGCTGTATGTTGTGGCTGGAGTTGACCTCAGATTCTTTACTGTGTTTGTGATGCTGAATTCTTGTCGTTGGGCTATAAATGTTGTATCTGTTTCGGAAGGATATCAGTGAACACAGAGAGCAGACAATGTCATGGCCTCTGGTGTTGTGTTTCACATTGCATTACCAGCTCCAGAGCCAACGGCAGGACAGAAACAGATCAGACACAGTTTAACCAGGTATCCATCATTACAATGGATCTTCTCAACTGTTCTAAGGTTAAGGTGCTATAAGCCTATTATTACTGTTATAAGCTATTATAAGTTATTTATTACTGTTATAAGCTATTATAAGTTATTTATTACTGTTATAAGCTATTAAAAGGCTATTCTTACTGTTATGACATATTACAAGGCTATTATTACTGTTATTAGCTATTATACGCCTATTATTACTGTTATGAAATATTACAAGGCTTTTATTACTGTTGTCGTGTCTTTGACTATGCCAGATTGATGGCTATGACATGCTATAAAATAATTTATCCGCAATTAATATTACCTGATTGAACTAATCATGTAAATATTAATTAACTAGAGAGGGACACCACGAAATAATATTTATAGAGCTGTTATCTTTCGAATAAACTCTTAAAGATTTAGGAATATTTTACATGCATAACAGTCACATTAATCGTCATTTTATTCAGTCTCATCTGAAAGTTGTAAGWCCTTGATTATCTGCAAGAATCCTGGCTAACAAGTTGAATCAGCAATACAAAATTGGGTTTAATTATTTATTTACTAAATACCTAACTAATCACACAGAAACACACATACACAATTAAATCATCACTTGATCACAAATTACGTCATACAGAAAAACGTTCCCTGGCGGGCGGAATGATATGACAGCTTGTTACACAAAGGGAATGGGCTGAGTCTTAGTGAAAGAGCGGGAGATTCGAACATAGGCGAGCTGTGCTGTCGTAAATATAGTATCTGATGCATTCTAAATTACCGCCCATTTGAAAAAGAAAATGCAATACATATTTACTCTGAGCTGCGCTTCAGTAGGTTGGTGGTAGATGGACCGTGTCGCCAACCCGAGTCCTCTGTCCTTTGGAGAATGTCTCTGGTAGTCACGGGATACGTTGTAGTAACGTTGTGTGTGGAAGACGGGATACTCGGACTGTCCTTCCTAACCTGCGTTTGTAGCAGCTGTTGCCAACTCAACGGCTAGGAGATATCACTTCTGTAGTGAACACGAGTTCAAGGTTCATACCATTCACAATCAAAGTCCATGCTGATGTTGGCCTAGTTCTGTAGTTATTGTCTGAACCATTCTGACATCGGATCGTCATCCAAAATGTACCCGGAACAGGAAGTTACATTTTGTCAAATGGATTTATATAGTGGAGGGAGAGGGGTGTGTCTGAAAAGTTTATAACCCATGCCTCTTCACAGGGGCGGGCCACTGTGAGCAGAGGAAAACTTATGAAAGCACAGATCTCTCATTTGGAAGCTAAAATTACATTTCACCTCTTCACAAATAATGTCATATTCAAACATTTCAATTAAACAACAATTCCATGTGAATCCGATACCTCTGACATTTATACTTTCCACAGTAGAGTTTATGTCATTCTATCATTGATGAGAATGTGTCAGAGGGCAACCGAACTGACATAATATACCTTAAGATAAGAGCGTCTGCTAAATGACTTAAATGTAATGTAAATGTTAAGTACCACCGCATATGTTCAGTTGGTTGGATTATCAGAATATAGTTAATTTCCCCCAACTTCTGATGTTACCCAGAATCTCTATGTTAACCCATGGGTTTCCTTATGTCACATCAGTTATAGTGGGGAGAGAGAAAAAGGGGGAAAGAGGTATTTATGACTGTCGTAAACCTACCCCCAACCCAACGTCATGACACTGTTATGAAATATTACAAGACTTATATTACTGTTATGAAATATTACAAGGCTATTATTACTGCTATAAGCTATTACAAGTTATTTATTACTGCTATAAGCTATTACAAGTTATTTCTTACTGTTATGAGATATTACAAGTTATTTATTACTGTTATGAGATATTATAAGGCTATTATTGTTGTTAGGTTATAGTAATAATGGCATGATTTGAAACCATATGACGGCGCTGAAAAAATGTCCATGAGAAGGATTGTATGAGAGGAGGAATCAGGATCCCATGTACATGAATAAGTGCTAGATATACAGATGTAATACAGCCCCTTTGGACTAGCTGTTATTTTGAAATGAAACACAATTCAATATTCCCATACGGGCTTTAAACAATGGCAGAAATAAAGACTGTGCAAAATGTAACAGTAGCAAATTAAAAAAGACCACAATGCAATTCTCTGATTACCACACATTTGTCAAAGAGACTCAGCAGTAATGGTCCTCTTCTCTTTGCACTCAAACGTTATTTGAAAAGTCATGGCCGTCAAACCAATGCTGCCGAAAATAAAACACTTGGACTAGTGCTGTGTTGCAGTCACGGAGCATTGTACTGAGTCTGAGCTATAACAACAGAATATTGTAAAAGGGTAAGAAAAGGAGAGTAAGTTACTGTACCAAAACCGGGCATGGTTCATTGGTTCTGACAGCAGAAACCAACAATACAGAACACAAGTAAACTACCGTACTAGACCAGACATATTGTTCTGCTATTACAACATGGCAGCGACACAACAAAAGAGCATGAAAAAGACAGTGTCTTGATCAGATAAATATGCTCAAACTGCATCCCCAGTTTAACTTCTTAGCGCTAAATTTTTTTTATTTTTTAAAATAACGGATGTTTTCTCTGGCCCAGATCGTAGAATATGCATATAATTTACAGATTAGGATAGAAAACACTCCAACGTTTCCAAAACTGTCCAAAAACTTCTGTGAGTATAACAATACTTATTCTGCAAGCGAAAACCTGAGAAAATGTAACCCGGAAGTGATATAAAAAAAAAAAACTGTGTTCCCTGGCCCGTCTAACCTCCATTTAAAGGGGTATCAACCAGATTCAATGGCTTCCTCAGGCTGTGACCAGGCTTTAGACATAGTTTCAGGCTTTTATTTTGAAAAATGAGCGAGATGTTTCAAAAGAGGTCAGGTGTCCTCTGAATAGTTCCTGTGCGCGAGAGAAGGGCTCCCCATTTTCCTTTTCTCTCTTAAAGAATAGGTTATGGTCCGTTTGAAATATTATCGATTATGTTTGTTAAAAACAACCTGAGGATTGATTATAAAAAACATTTGACATGTTTCTACGACCATTACGGATACTTTTTGGAATTTGTCGAATGGAACACGGCTTTTGTTTTCTCAACATAATGCGCAACCCAAATGGCGTTTTTTTGTGATAAAAGTAATATTTATCGAACAAAAAGAACATTTTTTGTGTAATTGGGAGTCTCGTGAGTGGAAACATCCAAAGATTATCAAAGGTAAGCGATTAATTTTATTGCTTTTCTGACTTTCGTGACCAAGCTAACCAAGCTAATATAAGGCTAGCTGTTGAAGCATTGAAAGCTACACTCACAAAAGCTTGGATTTCCTTCGCTGTAAAATATATTTTCAAAATCTGACACGATAGGTGGATTAACAACAAGCTAAGCTGTGTTTTGGTATATTTCACTTGTGATTGCATGATTATGCAATTCTAGCGGTTGTTTAGGAAAGTGATCCGTAAAAGGGATCCGTAGCGCAGAGAAGTTACCTCCCAGTTACACAACAAATGCTCTTTTTGTTCGATAAATATTACTGGTGTATAAAAGGATGGATGATAGATGGGTGTATAAAGGGATGCGATGTTAGTATGGAGTTGCAATATAGGGATGGATGATAGATGGTGTATAAGGGATGGATGATTTGATTTGGTGTTAATGAGAAGGGATGGATGGATGTTAGATCGGTGAATATAGGGATGGATGATAGATGGGTGTATAAAGGATTATGATTAGATGGGTGTTATAAGAAAATGGATGATGATTGGTGTATAAACGGATGGATGATAGATCGGTGAATATTTAGGGATGGAATGATAGATGGGTGTATAAAGGGATGGATGTTAGATGGGTGAAATAGGGATGGATGAGAAGATTGGGTGTATTAAAGGGATCGATGATTGTTGGTGTATAAAGGGCTGGATGTTAGATCGGTGAATATAGGGATGGATGATAGATGGGTGTATAAAGGGATGGATGATTGATTGGTGTATAAAGGGATGGATGATACATTGGGTATAAAAGTAATGGATGATTGATGGGTGTTATGGGGAATGATTTTAGTTGGAGTTTAAAGGGATGGATGATATATGGGTGTATGGATGATAGATTGGAGTTTAAAGGGATGGATGATATATGGGTGTATGGATGATAGATTGGAGTATAAAGAGATGGATGATATATGTGTGTATGGATGGAGACTGTGTGGTACCGATGCACACATCAAGACCCCGACATCCGACATGCTGATGATGGTCAGTAGTCTTTTAGAATGTGTGTTCTGTAATGACACACTCTTTAGTCAGCGGACCAGTCAACCATACAGCAGGCCGTATTTAACAGTCTATAGGAACAACAGAAAGCCCTTGAAAACCCATTCACATTAGATTACCACTTACCTATTATGTTGGGGACGCCATATGGATTCTAACTGCTAAAACACCTCTCCTCCTCGGCTTGACCTGGAGAGATGTGTAAATACATTACATTCTAGTTCAGAGAAGAACCAAACCTGTATTTTACATGACCCGCAAAATTATATGGTTTAAAGAGATAGGGCAGTGTGACGTTTCTCTAATATACGATTCTGTAATCCGTCATGAATGTGTACCATTAAAGTCATCCTACTTTAGATTCAACATTACTCCAAAGGTCAAAGTATAATGACTGTTATTCATCATGAGGAGTTTTTTTTTTGGTTTGTTTTTTAATGTCATATTCAAATTCATCTGCATATGAAACAAGTCTTATTTCTGTGAGAGATTATTACTGAACCAATCCCTCTCAGGTTTTGTTTATCCTTTGAGCCGGGTCGAGGAGAGAGAGGAAACTCTAGTTGTTTAAGAGTACAATCAGAAATCACAGAGACCCACAGTCAGGTCCAAAATGATCAGCACCCCTGATAAAAATGAGTAAAAAAGACTTTAACATAAATAATACAAATATTGAACTGTAATATATCTGTAACGGCTGATTTCCTCCTCTTCGTCTGAAGAGGAGGTGTAGGGATCGGACCAAGACGCAGAGTGGAAAGTGTCCATGATTTATTAACAAACAACTGAACACTACACGAAACAAAATAACAAAAGCGAATCAGACCGAAAGACAGTCCCGTGTGGCACGAACACTGACACGAAATACAAACACCCACAAAACACACGTGAAACCCAGGCTGCCTAAGTATGATTCTCAATCAGGGACAACGATTGACAGCTGCCTCTGATTGAGAATCATACCAGGCCGAAAGCACAAAACCCCAACATAGAAAACAACACATAGACAACCCACCCAACTCACGCCCTGACCATACTAAATAAATACAAAACAAGAGAAAACAGGTCAGGAACGTGACAATATCTCTGTTATTTTGGCGAAAATTATATATTTTTTTAAAACAAATACGATTGGTCAGATAAAGAGATTTCGTGTAACAATACATTTTTTAATCTCTCAAAATGAATATAGGGTTCAAAATGTATTGGCAACCCTGTTTTCAATAACTTTCAATAGCTCACCTTGTGTGGATAACGACATTGTGCCTTTTTCTAAAATGTTTTATGAGATTGGAGAACACGTTGGGAGGGATCTCGACCATTCCGTCAGATACTTGATATCCTTCGTCTGTGCTTAAGGCCCTCTTTAATTCCAACCACAGATTTTCAATGGGGTTCAAATCCGGATACTGATATGGCCATTGCAAAATGTTGATTTTGTGGTCAATTAACCATTTCTTTGTGGATTTTGATTTGGGCTTGTTTTTGTTGTCTTGCTGGAAGATTCACTTGTGGCCAAGTTTCAGAATCCTGGCAAAGGCAACCACTCACTAGACTATATATACACACTCACTAGACTATATATACACACTCACTAGACTATATATACACACTATATACACACTCACTAGACTATATATACACACTATATACACACTTCACTGACCCTGTTCTTTATTTTACTCTTAATATTATCTAATCCTTGGTGCCTAGTTTCCTGCCTTCATGTACATTTACCCAATACCAATCTTCTAAGTGTCTTTAGCTCATCATTCTACCTCAAATACCTTATTATTATCTATCCTGATGCTAGGTCCTATCTTATACCCTGCCTTCCATTACTATGCTACCTAAATACCTTTATTCATCTATCCTTGATGCCTAGTCTCTTTACCCTGCCTTCATGTACCATATCTACCTCAAATACCTTATTTTAATCTATCCTATCCTAGTTCACCTTTACCTGTGCCCCTTTTTCATTACATATCACCTCAAATACCTTATTATTATCTATCTCCTGATGCCTAGTCACTTTACCCTGCCTGCATGTACATATCTACCTCAATACCTTATTATTATCTATCCTGATGCCTAGTCTCTTAACCTTCATTGCAATCTCTCATACCATGTTATCTATTGATCATCACTTTACCCTTCATTACATATACCTTAAATACTTATTATCTATCCTGATGCCTAGTCTCTTTACCCTGCCTTCATGTACATATCTACCTCAATTACCTTATTATTATCTATATCCTGTGCCTAGTCACTTTACCCTGCCCTTCATGTACATATCTACCCTCAATATTACCTTATTGTATTATCTATCCTCAATGCTAGTCTCTTTACCCCTGCTCCTTCATGTACATATCTACCTCAAATACCTTATTATTATCTATCCTGATGCCTAGTCTCTTTACCCTGCCTTCATGTACATATCTACCTCATATACCTTATTATTATCTATCCTGATGCCATAACTTCATAATTAATTAACAAACCAAAAAATATAAAGCCCAAATTCTGTCGTTTCTATGTCATACGGTTTTGTTATATTTTTGTCTTCTTTGAGGTAAATAAAGTGTAACATTGGGAAGCAAGCTCAAAATGGAATACATTTCAACTCTATATCTGACATGGTACGTTGTACAAGCCCATAACCATGTGTGTGAGGTGTAGACTTTTGTTTCAAAGTACATTTGTTTTAAGACTACCAAGAAACACTCTGTGTGGCCCTGATTTAGCCCACTGCAGTAAAAGGTTAAATGTCATTCGGCACTTGGATTGAAGCTGCTGTTATGCTCAAATGTCATGAAAATAGAGAACTGTGTCAAAAAGAAAGATGCATTTACAGAAAATAACCCGAAATCTGCTATACAGTATAATACAGTGGTGGATCTTTGATGTTTTGGGGCTATTTTTGTTCCACTGGTCCTGGGGCCCTTGCAGGGTCGGGCCCCTGACAAAAAAGAGAACGTTTTTTAGGAACAAAGTCGTGATCTCAGCTTACTGTTGAGAGTTAGAATAGTAAAATACACAAAGGTGCAATTTCTAAATGTGTTTGTGCATCAGCAGTCTTTCTCTTGTTATGTCAGTCAGTCAATAAGCCCATATCATCAGTTGTTTTTAGATTGGTAAATTTGTCTAACCAGCTATCTAAACTTGTGGTAATCATGGTCAAATTATCTACCGGGCAAAAAGGGCAATTGCTAAGTGGCTCTAACCTCCAGGGGGCCCCCATTGATTTTGTTAGTCACTCTGACTCAGATATTATAATAGACATGGCATATAAGTCATGACACAATTTGTAGACTTGCAGGAAATGAGCTTTCAAACTGGAAAAAGTGTAATGATTAATTTAATTAGAGTCTTCACACTTTAAAAAGCTGTGATTTAATTTGAAAAGGGCTCAGACGAAAGGATATCAAAGACCTGTAAAGTTTCTGTATGGAGGAATGGTCTAAGATCCCCACCAATGTGTTCTCCAATGTCATAAAATATTTTAGAAAAATGCTTTGTGCCGTTATTCGTGCAAGGTGAGGTATTGAAAACAGAGGTGCCGATAATTCTGACCCTTATTTTTTGTTGTGTGTTACCTTTAAACAAAATCTCTTTCTCTTAGTACAAAACTATATACTTTTGCAAAAAAAATGTGCATACCATTATCTGTATTATTTATCTAATTATTTTAGACTGCACTTATATAGAGCAACATATATTTTCATAGCTCAGAAGCGTCTTTAATCTTTTCAGTCAACATGCTTATCTATAATCTCAACTCTCTGGACTTATTTCATATGACAAACCTACAGCATGTCTCTCTTGTCTTCTTGGTCTCTAGACTGAATTTTAATCTCTTGATTTGTGATCCGTTTCACACGTCAATACTTCCCAGGAGAGACGTTGGATTAAAAAAAAAAAAAATGTTTTAATCAAAATTAGTTTTTTTGGCAGAAATGCCTTCTGGAACATGTGAACTTTCATGTGCCTTAATATCAAATGTGTATGCCATTTGTAAATATAAATACAATTGTTAAATTACTAGATTAGTTGGTTTAGCCATGGGAAAATACAGGAACCTTCCTGATAGCCATGATTGGCTGAGATAATGGATGGGCTGGACATGCTGAGAGATGAGTTCTGATTGGTCTGCCATGTAGCAGGCTTCTGTCTATAACATGAGCTGGTCAGTATGTGTAGATCATCCTTTTTACCGTGGCTTTAAAAAAAATATATAAAATATATAAAAGTTTTGTGGGACTACTTTCTGAAGAATGATCGTGCCATGCTGACTCTCTCTGATGCTAAAAATATATCAGACAAGGAGGAAATTCCTGATTTAGGTAAAAGCCTTTTCATTGAACCAGACATTGTTGGGTCTTCTGATGACAGTGGTGAGGAAGAAACTGTGTCGTTGTCACGGAAGAAGTTGACCGAGTTTTGAAATCAGTGGAATGCCCGGTGGAAGCAAATAAATTATTGCCAAATGCTGAGAGAGTCATAAAGAGAACTTAGAATGCTGTTGTTTAAAACACCTGTCTCATCTTCAAACTAAGGGTAACCATGGCAACCATGATACAGAGGGAGAGGTGTTCATCCGTGTATACAGGTAAGAGTCTAGCTACATTTTCAGATATTATACATTTCTAATTTAGTCAGAAAGTCATTTTAATTGCAAGTTAAAGCGTACTGTTAGCTAGCTACCTAACGTTAGCTGGCTAGCTCGCTAGCTAACATTACGTGTATGATCTGTGTAGTAATATTATCAGTACTTCAGAAAGCTAATTGCATTGCTAGTTATAGCCTAATGTTAGCTACCTAGCTAACAGTGAACCTAGTTGATTAGCTTTAGTTACCTGTAGAGTCATGCATGGCAGTATTGCAGAATTTAAAACAACTGGGAACTCTGTAAAATATGAGGTCAAATCATGACATCAGTGATGTTCAGATCGGAAAGTCAGAGCTCAAGAAAGAGGCCCGAGTTCCTCAGATGGAATTCCGAGTTGGATGACCGTTCAAAAACATTTTTCCTAGTCTTTCCTAGTCGTTTTTCCTAGTCAAAAACGTTTTTTTTTCCCAGAGTTCCCAGTTGTTTTGAACTCACTGAAGTCGGAAGATGGGATATTTCCGAGTTCCCAGTTGTTTTGAATGCAGCATTAGAGTTTGGATTATGTTTCATTGTTTAGCTAGCTAGCTAGCTCCACTATGAAAGTAACCATTTCACTGTACCGTTTACAACTCGTTTTATCCCGAGTTCCCAGTTGTCTTGAATGCAGCATTCGAGTTTGGCTTATGTTTCATTGTAGCTCCACTATGAAAGTAACAATTTCACTGTAATGCTTACTCCATCTGTAGCCTAGGCATGTGACATAACAACTTAGATTGTATTTGATATAGTGTGTGTTTTACCAGAGACGGTAATGTGAAGAACATGACCTGCACCAAAGTCAGATTAGAATATAGACCAAGGACTAGATAAAGTTTATTTTTACTAATACCTTTTGCTACTACTTTCACCACTTTTAGTCTTAATCTTTGGATGTTTACTACACTATGAATCCTTAAAGAGATGGGTAGGGCTAAGGCTTAAGAAAGTGTGTACAATGCTGAATGGGTGTAGACAAAGAAGAGCTCTCCAGTAAGTGCACCAAAACACCAAAACTCCAGTAGGTGCACCAAAACACCAAAACTCCAGTAGGTGCACCAAAACACCAAAACTCCAGTAGGTGCACCAAAACATTCATAGGCCATTGTCTCAAAAGTCTGGATACAAGTTTATCAACTTTCTAAGCAGAAGTACTTTCCCATTGTTCCTCATCGACAGTATGATGAATGCAATTAATACAATCCGTTATTACTTTATGGGTTCAGCCATCCACTGTGTCCCACCCAGGCAATCAAACTGTAAACAAACCCTTGGAGAGATAATTAAAATACTTTCTCAGGAAAGCAAAGCAGCCCTAAGCTCATCCCATCAACAGCAGCAAATCAACTGTTCTGATGTCTCCTCTCCTCTGTGTGAGGTGGTGCTGTCTCCTCTCCTCTGTGTGAGGCGGTGCTGTCTCTTCTCCGTGTGAGGCGGTGCTGTCTCCTCTGTGTGAGGTGGTGCTGTCTCCTCTCCCCTGTGTGAGGCGGTGCTGTCTCCTCTCCCCTGTGTGAGGCGGTGCTGTCTCCTCTCCTCTGTGTGAGGCGGTGCTGTCTCCTCTCCTCTGTGTGAGGCGGTTGCTGTCTCCTCTGTGTGAGGTGCTGCTGTCTCCTCTCCCCTGTGTGAGGCGGTGCTGTCTCCTCTCCCGCTGTGTGAGGCGGTGCTGTCTCCTCTCCTCTGTGTGAGGCGGTGCTGTCTTCTCTCCCCTGTGTGAGGCGGTGCTGTCTCCTCTCCCTGTGTGAGGCGGTGCTGTCTCTTCTCCTCTGTGTGAGGCGGTGCTGTCTCCTCTCCTCTGTGTGAGGCGGTGCTGTCCTTCTCCCCTGTGTGAGGCGGTGCTGTCTCTTCTTTCCTTCTGTGTGAGGCGGTGCTGTCTCCTCTCCTCTGTGTGAGGCGGTGCTGTCTCCTCTCCCCTGTGTGAGGCGGTGCTGTCTCCTCTCCTCTGTGTGAGGCGGTGCTGTCACTGAATGATTTGATGAGCATGAAAAACGATGTAAACCATATGTCACGGCTGTCTCAGTCACCAGATCTCAACACAATTGAACACTTTACGGGAGATTCTGGAGCGGCGCATGAGACACCGTTTTCCACCACCATCAACAAAACACCAAATGATGGAATTTCTAGTGGAGGAATGATGTCACATCCTTCCAGTACAGTTCCAGACACTTGTAGAATCTATGCCAAGGTGGATTGAAGTTGATGGCCCAACACCCTATTAAGACACTTTATGTTGGTGTTTCCTTTACTTTGGCAGTTACCTCTAGATTGACAAGCTAGCTATTCTAACTTGATTGGTAGCCTGAAATGGCTTCTTGGTAGGTTTGGAGATTGGGAACATATCTGGGCTAGCTAAAGCCAACTACATAAAATGACTAGGTGGCTTGTAGTATTACAGAGAAACAACCACAATTTATTTGTTAAAAAACATTTTTAACTGGACAAATCTGATGGGGCACGCGCCCCTGTGCCTCCTACGGGCACGAGGCCTATGAATAATGTAGGCTACAAATACTGTACATGTACTATATCACAACTCACATACCTGACGGTAAATCAAGAATAATTACCCAGAGTACTGTTCAGGTAATCATTTGGTTTTCAAGTTTTCCTCAACCGAAGGAAATTTCCTCCCCATCACTCAAAAAAGAACATTAAAAGTATATAACTTTTAGAAGCATTTACAGCAGCCTGTCTCCTTTAGTTGTGCTAAATAAGCATTTTCAGGTAGTCCTTTTCCCGCTTTGCTGCTTTCTGCTTCCCCCAGAGTGTCGAAGGAAGAAAGGGTTGATTCCTGGAGCAAACAGCTCTCAGCAGCTCTGCTTGATTAGGCAGCATTTCACACTTTAATGCCTGTTAATGGACTTTTTTTACCTGTCTGTTTTGCATGCAGCGTATCAGCTCCTGGCCGCCGCGACTGAAAGAGGAGTTTAATAGCTCATCAGCCTTCGCCTGAGTCTCTCTTGACCCCGAGGACGGAGTTTATGTTAACAGTAATTTGGTTAAATGATGTAAGAGGGTTTGTCTTATTGGATTTTTTTTTTCATCTGTCAACTGTGTGTGTTTTTATTTTTACTCTTAAGCGTTGAAGCTAAGTTTTCACTATTTCATATTTTATAATATGAATATGCCACACAATGGCACCTGTGATTAGCAGTTACACCGACGAGCTGTTACACTGTTGTGTTCATCTCTGGAGTAAGGTGAAGTGTTACAAAAATACTACTTATAAAATAAATTACTAGTGACATACTTGAACCAAGGACAAATATACAATACGTTACTAGTGACATACTTCAATTAAAGGCCAATATTTACAATACGTTACTAGTGACGTACTTCAATTAAAGGACAATATATACAATACGTTACTAGTGACATACTTCAATTAAATGACAATATATACAATAAGTTACTAGTGACATACTTCAATTAAAGGACAATATATACAATACGTTACTAGTGACATACTTCAATTAAAGGACAATATATACAATACGTTACTAGTGACATATTTGAACAAAGGACAAGATATAAAATAAGTACATTATTATATCAGATAGTATTTTGTGAAGCTTTCATGTGATTAAGTAGTTTCTGGACCGTGTCCGGCTCTTCATATCCGCGAGTCTGAATGAAGACAAACGGTGCAAAGACCTTCTGTACTAAAGCTGTCATTGCAAACGTCAACAGTTCCACAATATCATACAAATACTCATTGTAGTACATATAGACCACGTTGATATAGATATAGCACATGTAGATATAGACCACGTAGATATAGATATAGCACATGTAGATAAAGACCACGTAGATATAGACATGCAGATATAGAACATGTATATATAGACCACGTAGATATAGAACATGCAGATATAGAACATGTAGATATAGACCACGTAGTATAGAACAAGCAGATATAGACCATGTAGACATAGACTATGCAGATATAGACCATGTAGATATAGACCATGTAGATATAGACCATGTAGATATAGACCATGTAGATATAGACCCTGTAGATATAGACCATGTAGATATAGATATAGAACATGTAGATATAGACCACGTAGATATAGAAATGCAGATATAGACCATGTAGATATAGACCATGTAGATATAAGAACATGTAGATATAGATATAGAACTGTAGATATAGACCACGTAGATATAGAACATGTAGATATAGACCATGTAGATAAGCCACGTAGATATAGTATAGACCACGTAGATATAGATATAACCATGTAGATATAGACATGTAGATATATGACCATGTAGATAATAGACCATGTAGATGTAGAACATATAGATATAGACCATGTAGATATAGAACATGCAGATATAGAACATGCAGATATAGACCATGTAGATATAGACCACGTAGATATAGAACATGTAGATATAGACCATATAGATATAGTCACAGAGACTAGAGAAGTGGATGGCTAGGAGAAATACCTCTGAGGCCCAATGGCACCCTATTCCATTCATTGTATAGGGTTAGTGCACTACTTTATACCAGGGTCTATAGGGTTGTGCACTACTTTAGACCAGGGTCTATAGGGTTAGTGCACTACTTTAGACAGGGTCTATAGGGTTAGTGCACTACTTTATCCAGGGTCTATAGGGTTAGTGCACTACTTTAGACCAGGGCCTATAGGGTTAGTGCACTACTTTTACCAGGGCTATAGGGTTAGTGCACTACTTTAGACCAGGGCCTATAGGGTTAGTGCACTACTTTAGACCAGGGCCTATAGGGTTAGTGCACTACTTTATACCAGGGTCTATAGGGTTAGTGCACTACTTTAGACCAGGGCCTATAGGGTTAGTGCACTACTTTAGACCAAGGTCTATAGGGTTAGTACACTACTTTAGACCAGGGTCTATAGGGTTAGTGCACTACTTTAGACCAGGGTCTATAGGGTTAGTGCACTACTTTAGACCAGGGCCATAGGGTTAGTGCACTACTTTAGACCAGGGCCTATAGGGTTAGTGCACTACTTTAGACCAGGGCCTATAGGGTTAGTGCACTACTTTAGACCAGGGCCTATAGGGTTAGTGCACTACTTTAGACCAGGGCCTATAGGGTTAGTACACTACTTTAGACCAGGGCCTATAGGGTTAGTACACTACTTTAGACCAGGGCCTATAGGGTTAGTGCACTACTTTAGACGGGCCTATAGGGTTAGTGCACTACTTTAGACCAGGGACTATAGGGTTAGTGCACTACTTTAGACCAGGGTCTATAGGGTTAGTGCACTACTTTAGACCAAGGCCTATAGGGTTAGTGCACTACTTTAGACCAGGGTCTATATGGTTAGTGCACTACTTTAGACCAGGGCCTATAGGGTTAGTGGCACTACTTTAGACCAAGGTCTATAGGGTTAGCGCACTACTTTAGACCAGGGTCTATAGGGTTAGCGGACTACTTTATACCAGGGTCTATAGGGTTAGTGCACTACTTTAGACCAGGGCCTATAGGGTTAGTGCACTACTTTAGACCAGGGCCTATAGGGTTAGTGCACTACTTTAGACCAGGGCCTATAGGGTTAGAACACTACTTTAGACCAGGGCTATATGGTTAGTGCACTACTTTAGACCAGGGCACTACGGTTGATCAGGTTCCATAAGGTTCAGTTAAGAGCTGGACCACTCTATCGAGAGAGGTTCTGGAGAGGTTCTGGACCACTCTATCTGGAGAAGAGCTGGACCACTCTATCTGGAGAGGAGCTGGACCACTCTATCTGAGAGGAGCTGGACCACTCTAGAGAGGTTCTGGAGAGGTTCTGGACACTCTATCTGAGAGGTTCTGGAGAGGTTCTGGACCACTCTATCTAGAGAGGTTCTGGAGAGGTTCTGGACCACTCTATCTGGAGAAGAGCTGGACCACTCTATCTAGAGAGGTTCTGGAGAGGTTCTGGCCCACTTTATCTGGAGAAGTTCTGGACCACTCTATCTGGAGAGGAGCTGGACATCTATTGGAGAGAGCTGGACCACTCTATCTAGAGAGGTTCTGGAGAGGTTATGGACCACTTTATCTGGAGAGGTTCTGGACCACTCTATCTGGAGAGGTTCTGGAGAAGTTCTGGACCACTTTATCTGGAGAGGATCTGGAGAGGTTCTGGACCACTCTATCTGGAGAGGAGCTGGAGATGTTCTGGACCACTCTATCTGGAGAGGAGCTGGACCATTCTATCTGGAGAGGAGCTGGACCACTCTATCTGGAGAAGGGAGCTGGACCACTCTATCTGGAGAGGAGCTGGACCACTCTATCTGGAGAGGGGAGCTGGACCACTTTATCTGGAGAGGAGCTGGACCACTCTATCTGGAGAGGAGCTGGACAACTCTATCTGGAGAGGAGCTGGACCACTCTATCTGGAGAGGAGCTGGAGAGGTTCTGGACCACTCTATCTGGAGAGGAGCTGGACCACTCTATCTGGAGAGGAGCTGGACCACTCTATCTGGAGAGGAACTGGAGGGGTTCTGGACCACTCTATCTGGAGAGGGAGCTGGACCACTCTATCTGGAGAGGAGCTGGACCACTCTATCTGGAGAGGGGAGTGGACCACTCTATCTGGAGAGGGAGCTGGACCACTCTATCTGGAGAGGAGCTGGACAACTCTATCTGGAGAGGAGCTGGACCACTCTATCTGGAGAGGGGAGCTGGACCACTCTATCTGGAGAGGAGCTGGACCACTCTATCTGGAGAGGTTCTGGAGAGGTTCTGGACCACTCTATCTGGAGAGGAGCTGGAGGGGTTCTGGACCACTCTATCTGGAGAGGAGCTGGACCACTCTATCTGGAGAGGAGCTGGACACTTCTATCTGGAGAGGAGCTGGAGAGGTTCTGGACAACTCTATCGGGAGGAGCTGGAGGGGTTCTGGACCACTCTATCTGGAGAGGAGCTGGACCACTCTATCTGGAGAGGAGCTGGACCACTCTATCTGGAGAGGAGCTGGAGATGTTCTGGACCATCTCTATCTGGAGAGGAGCTGGACCATTCTATCTGGAGAGGAGCTGGACCACTCTATCTGGAGAGGGGAGCTGGACCACTCTATCTAGAGAGAAGCTGGACAACTCTATCTGGAGAAGCTGACACTCTATCGGAGAGGAGCTGGACCACTCTATCTGGAGAGGAGCTGGACCACTCTATCTGGAGAGGAGCTGGACCACTCTATCTAGAGAGGTTCTGGAGAGGTTCTGGACCACTCTATCTGGAGAGGAGCTGGACCACTCTATCTGGAGAGGAGCTGGACCACTCTATCTGGAGAGGAGCTGGACAACTCTATCTGGAGAGGAGCTGGACCACTCTATCTGGAGAGGAGCTGGACCACTCTATCTGGAGAGGAGATGGACCACTCTATCTGGAGAGGACTGGACCACTCTATCTGGAGAGGAGCTGGACCACTCTATCTAGAGAGGAGCTGGACCACTCTATCTGGAGAGGAGCTGGACCACTCTATCTGGAGAGGTTCTGGACCACTCTATCTGGAGAGGAGCTGGACCACTCTATTCGGAGAGGAGCTGGACCACTCTATCTGGAGAGGAGTGGGCCACTCTATCTGGAGAGGAGCTGGAGAGGTTCTGGACCACTACTTGGAGAGGTTCTGGACCACTCTATCTGGAGAGGAGCTGGACCACTCTATCTGGAGAGGTTCTGGACCACTCTATCTGGAAAGGTTCTGGACCACTCTATCTGGAGAGGTTCTGGACCACTCTATCTGGAGAGGTGCTGGAGAGGTTTTGGACCACTCTATCTGGAGAGGTTCTGGACCACTCTATCTGGAGAGGAGCTGGACCACTCTATCTGGAGAGGGGAGCTGGACCACTCTATCTGGAGAGGAGCTGGACCATCTTATCTGGAGAGGAGCTGGACCACTCTATCTGGAGAGGTTCTGAGAGGTTCTGGACCACTCTATCTGGAGAGGGAGCTGGACCACTCTATCTGGAGAGGTTCTGGACCACTCTATCTGGAGAGGAGCTGGACCACTCTATCTGGAGAGGTTCTGGACATCTATCTGGAGAGGAGCTGGACCACTCTATCTGGAGAGGAGCTGGACCACTCTATCTGGAGAGGAGCTGGACACCTCTATCTGGAAGGGGAGCTGACCACTCTATCTGGAGAGGGCTGGACCACTCTATCTGGAGAGGAGCTGGACCACTCTATCTGGAGAGGAGCTGGACCACTCTATCTGGAAGAGGAAGCTGGAGAGGTTCTGGACCACTATCTGGAGAGGTTCTGGACCACTCTATCTGGAGAGAGCTGGACCACTCTATCTGGAGAGGAGCTGGACCACTCTATCTGGAGAGGAGCTGGACCACTCTATCTGGAGAGGAGCTGGAGGGTTCTGGACCACTATCTGGAGAGGTTCTGGACCACTCTATCTGGAGAGGAGCTGGACCACTCTATCTGGAGAAGGTCTGGACACTATCTGGAGAGGTTCTGGACCACTCTATCTGGAGAGGAGCTGGACCACTCTATCTGGAGAGGTTCTGGACCACTCTATCTGGAAAGGTTCTGGACCACTCTATCTGGAGAGGTTCTGGACCACTCTATCTGGAAAGGAGCTGGAAGCACTCTATCTGGAGAGGAGCTGGACCACTCTATCTGGAGAGGAGCTGGAGAGGTTCTGGAGAGGTTCTTAAGATGACTGGAGATAAGATGTAAATGTTCCGTAGAGGGATGGAGCGAGAGAACGAGGGAAGAAGAGAACGAGGGAAGAAGAGAAAGAGAGAACAGAAAGGGAAGAAAAGTGACCTTTATGGTAAATAGTGAGAAGAAGTGAAGAGGTGTAACCTACTAGGGTTAGAGGTGGTACGTATGGAGCCCACAGCCGTGGTGCTTAGGGGACTCGAGGACTTCTGAGTGAAGCAGAGGGGTACCCCCATCACCATTACCGTCCCGTACGTTAGCAAACCACCACTGATTTAAGAAATCTATTAGCAGGCCCGACCTCTGTATCCCAAATCAAAACCGACCTTCTATACAGTGCACTACCTTTGATCAGAGCCTATGGGCACTAGTCAAAAGTAGTGCACTATATAGGGAAAAGGGAGCCATTTTGGGATGTTCGACTACTTTTTAAAAGGAACAGGAAGCCTGACAGGCGTGTGACTTCAAGCACCCGTCATTAATTCTCATTTATTCATCTGAGTACACCCCCCCCCTTTTGTTCAGTTACAGATGAAAAACGAACCAATGTATCCAAGGATTCTTGCTTCATTAGGTTGATTCAATATTGATGTATTGGTCCACTGCAATATAGATTGCTCTCAACCCTCCTGTGGAGAATGGAGTTTGTAATGTAGTTCCACTAGAATAGATTCAGATCTTTAAAGGAATAGTATCGACACCAATTGAATATGTCCATATTGAACAGATATTAATTAATTGTAGCGTAATGAAGACACAAAGTCATGCTCTCAATTGACTGCTGCTAAGTTAGCCATGTAGTTGTTTTTTTTGCAGAGTACAGTAGGCAAACAAGTGGGTTTAATTTAATATGTGCTGCGTTGTTTGAGAATGCCTACATTTTGTCTCCCCCCCCTTAGAGAATCTTAAATTCGTCGGGATATGGACCCATGTTGACTCCACTGCTTCCCACAGTTCTTTCAAGTTGGCTGGATGTGCTTTGTGGCTCGGTTGGTATAGCATGGTGCTTGCAGTGCCAAGGTCGTGGGGTCAATTCCCACAGGGGACCAACACAAACAAAATATGAGACTGTATGTACGCGCTCCTGTAAGTTGCTCTGGGTAAGAGTGTCTGGTAAACTGGGTGATTGACTGAATATTGATACAGTCAGACAGCTTTTTGACACACTCAAACCAGTGTGCCTGGCACCTATTACCATACCCCATTCATAGGAACTTTAATCTTTTCTCATCAATAAGAGATCAATGCTTTCAACTGGATTCACCTGGTCACTCTCATGGAAAGAGCAGGTGTTCTTAATGTTTTTGTCCACTCAGTGTATATGCTTTGAGTTTTGCTCATGTCGCCTTCGCAGTGTAAATTGTGCACATTTAAATATTTGGACAGTCATTTAATTTTAATTATATCCCCAATGATATGTTGTCGGTCTCCCTGAGTGAAACCTGTACAATTAGACATATCAGATGGATCCTGTCACTTTGATCAGACTTCTATGTATGTACTTTTTAACATATTATTATATTGATCGAACCTGATTATGACATATAGGAGACTACTAATGACTCAATAAATGTAGCTTCTAATAAATAGCTCTAATGCTACATGATTATGCTACATGCTACATGCTTTACAAATGCTACATGCTACATGTATCACCTCAGAAAATGCAAAAAGGATTTGTTTAATTATTTTGTATTTATTTTTCCTTTCATGTTTCTGAGTTGAGTTTAAAAGCAGCAGTCTCTGAGGGTTTGGTGTATTTATGGTTGAGTTTTAAAGCAGCAGTCTCCGAGGGTTGGTGTATTCAGTGTACACTGAGGTGGTTGTACTCGTTTGGCGCCTGTTGGCAGGCAGGACAGGGTGAGGCAGGACAGGGTGAGCAGGACAGGGTGAGGCAGGACAGGGCGAGGCAGGACAGGGTGAGGCAGGACAGGGTGAGGCAGGGACAGGGTGAGGCAGCACAGGGCGAGGCAGGACAGGGCGAGGCAGGACAGGGCGAGGCAGGGCAGGGCGAGGCAGGACAGGGCGAGGCAGGGACAGGGGCGCAGGCAGAAACAGGCGAGCAGGACAGGCGAGGCAGGGACAGGGCGAGGGCAGGACAGGGCGAGGCAGGACAGGGTGAGTAAAACACTAGGTAAGAGGACGAGGTGTTTTGCGTTTTCATGGTGTCATCGTGGTTGGAAATGAACAAACCAGCAGGTGACTAGGAGGAAGAACCTGCGCCCTGCCTACCTGCCTACCTGCGCCTGCCCTAGCCTGCCTGCATAGCCTACATGGCACCCTGCCTACATGCACCCTGCCTACCTGACCTACCCGGTGAACCATCTGCAATTGATTATCTGGTTGTTACCACAGTGTAGAATGCCCAGAACAGAGATTAAATCACAGCAGTGGGGTACATGGTGGAGATGACATCAAGCAGTGGGTACATGGTGGAGATGACATCACAGCAGTGGGGTACATGGTGGAGATGTACATCACAAGCTAATGGGGTACATGGTGGAGATGGGACATCACAGCAGTGGGGTACATGGTGGATGATGAATCACAACCAGTCAGGTACAGGTGGAGATGACATCACAGCAGTGGGGTTACATGGTGGGAGATGACATCCCAGCAGTGGGGGTACAATGGGTGGAGATGACAATCACAGCAGTTGGGGTACATGGTGGATACTGACAATCACAACCAGTCAGGGTTACATGGTGGAGATGACATCACGGCAGTGGGGCACATGGTGGGATGACATCACAGCAGTTGGGGTACATTGGTGGAGATGACATCCAACAGCAAGTGGGGTACCATGGTGGGAGAATGGAATCACAGCAAGTGGGGGTACATGGTGGATATTGACATCGCAGCAGTGGGGTACTGGCTGGAGGATGACAATCACAGGCAGTGGGGTACATGGTGGAGATGACATCACAGCAGTGGGGTAATGGTAGGATGACAAGTCACAGCAGTGGGGTCACATTGGTGGATATGGACATCACAGCAGTGGGGTACATGGTGACGGATGACATCACAGCAGTGGAGGTACAGTTGGGTGATATGATAGGTAATGGATGACATCACAGCAGTGGGGTAATGGTGGGATATGACATCGCAGCAGTGGGGTACATGGTGGAGATGACATCACAGCAGTGGGGGTACATGGTGGATATGACAAGGTCACAGCATGGAGCATGGGTTGACATAAGCAGTACTGGTGAGATGACATCATAGATGGATATATACTCCCTGTTAGGGAATATAGCCCTCCTGTGCATTGGATATACTATACCTCCCTGTTAGTGTTAGTGGATGGAATATATTAACCTCCCAGTGTTAGTGGATGGATATATACCTCCCTGTTAGGTGGGATGGATATATCCTCCCTGTTAGTGTTAGTGGATGGATATATACCTCCCTGTTGTGTTGGATGGATATATACCCATCCTGTTAGTGGATGGAATATACCTCCCTGTTATGTGGATGGTATATAACGCTTCCCTGTTAGGGAGTGGATGGATATATACCTCCCGTTGTGTTTAGTGCGATGGATATATACCTCTGGTAGTGGGATGGATATATTATCTCCCGTTAGTGGATGGATATATACCTCCTGTGTTAGTGGGATGGATATATACTCCCTGTTTAGTTGCTTAGTGAGATGGGATATATACTCTTATGATATATTCTCCCTGTTAGTTAGTTGATGGTATATACCTCCCTGTTAGTGGTTGGATGATAATACCTCCCTTTAGGTTAGTGGATGGATATATACCTCCCTGTTAGTGTTGTAGATGGATACATATACCTCCCGTTAGTTGGATGGATATTATACCTCCCTTGTGTTAGTAGATGGATATATACCTCCCTGTTTTAGTGGGATGGATTATATACTCCCTGTTTAGTGTTTAGGATGGATATATACCTCCCTGTTAGTGGATGGATATATACCTCCCTGTTAGTGTTAGTGATGGATATATATCTCCTTTTGTGTTAGTGGATGGGATAATACCTCCCTTTAGTGTTAGTAGATGGATATATACCTCCACTGTTATGTTAGTGGATGGATATATACCTCCTGTTAGTGGTTAGGATGGATAATATCCTCCCCTAGTGGTGGAATTCCGTTTAGTGATTGGATTATATCCTCCCTGTTTAGTGTGGATAAAACTCTGTTAGGTTATGGATGGATATATACCTCCATGTTGTGAGATATTTACCTCCTGTTAGGATGGATATATACCTCCTGTTAAGTGGATGGATATATACCTCCCTGTTAGTGTTAGTAGATGGATATATACCTCGCCTGTTAGGATGATATTACGTCCGTTGTGGATGGATATATACCTCCCTGTTAGTGGATTGGATATATACTCCCTGTTAAGTGTTCAGTTGATGGATATATACCCTCCCTGTTAGTGGATGTGATATATACCTCCCTGTTAGGTAGAGATGGATATATACCTCCCTGTTAGTGAGGTATAAATCCTTTAGTGGATGGAATATATACCTCCCGTGTGTTAAGTGGATGGATATATACCTCCCGATGTTAGTGTGGATATATACCCTCCCTGTTAGTGTTTAGTGGATGGATATAATCCTCCCTGTTAGTGTTAGTGGATGGCATATATTACCTCCCTGTTAGATGGATGGAATATACTCACCTCCCTGTTAGTGTTAGTGGATGGATAATATACCTTCCTGTTTTAGTTGTTAGTGGATGGATTATAACTCCCGATGTTAGTGGGATTGGATATATACTTCTTGTTAGTGTTAGTGGATGGTATATGTACCTCCCTGTTAGGTTTGGATGGTATATTCTACCTCCCTGTTAGTGTTAGTGGATGATATATACTCCCTGTTTAGTGTTAGTGGATGGATATATTACCTCCCTGTTAGTGGTATGGGATGATATATACCTCCCTGTTAGGTTGTTAGTGGGATGGATATATTACCCTCCCTGTTTAGTGTTAGTGGTGGTATATATACTCCCTGTTTAGTGTTGTGAATTGGATATTATACCTCCCTCTGTTATGGAGGATAACCTTGTTAGTGGAGATGGATATATACTCCCGTAGTGTTAGTGGATGGATTATACCTCCTGTATAGTGTTAGTGGATGGATTATACTCCCGTTAGTGTTATGGATGTATATACTTCCCTGTTAGTGGATGAAACCGTTAGGGATAATATACCTCCCCGTTATGTGTGAGATAACCAACCCCTTACCCTCGTAGTGTAGTGGATGGGATATATACTCCCTGTTGAGTGGATGGATATATACCCTCCCTTAGGTTGTGATATTACCCGTTGTGATGCATTACTCGTGTGTGAGGTGGATATATATAACCTCCCTGTTAGTGGTTAGTAGATGGATATAATACCTCCCTGTTAGTTGTTAGTGGATGGATTAATATACCTCCCTGTTAGTGGATGGATATATACTCCCTGTAGATGGGTTAGTGATGGATATTACCTCCCTGTTAGTGGATGGATATAACTCTTCCCTGTTAGTGGATTGGATATATACCTCCCTGTTAGTGGATGGAGTATATCTCCCTGTTAGTGGATGGATATAGATACCTCCCTGGTTTATGTTAGTAGATGGATTATAACCTCCCTGTTAGTGTTATGGATTGATATATTCCTCCCTGTTAGTGGATGGATATTATACCTTCCCTGTTAGTGGTATGGATATTATACCTCCCGTGTTAGTGTAGTGATGATCATATTACCCTCCCTGTTAGTGTTAGTGGATGGATATATACCTCCCTGTTAGTGGATGGATATATACCTCCCTGTTAGTGTTCAGTGGATGGATAGTATACCTCCCTGATTAGTGTTTAGTGGATGGATATATACCTCCCTGTTAGTGTTAAGTGGATGATAATACTAACTCCCTGTTACGTGTTAGTGGATGGATATATTACCTTCCCTGTTAGTGGATGGATATATTACCTCCCTTTAGTGTTAGTGGATGGAATATATTACCTCCCTGTAGTGTTAGTGGATGGATTGATACCTCCCTGTTAGTGTTAGTGGATGGATATATTACCTCCCTGATTAGTGTTATTGATGGATATTATACCTCCCTGTTAGTGTCTAGTGGATGGATATATAGCTCTCCTTGTTAGTGTTAAGTGGATGGATATATACCTCCCTGTTAGTGGATGGATATATAACCTCCCTGTTAGTGATGGATATATACCTTCCCTGTAGTGGATGGATATATAGCCTCCCTGTTAGTGTAGTGGATGGAATATATACCTCCCTGTATAGTGTTTAGATGGATGGATATATAAACCTCCCTTGTTAGTGGATGATTATATACCTCCCTGTTATGTTTAGTGGATGGATAGTGATACCTCCCTGTTAGTGATGGATATTATACCTCCCTGTTAGTGTTAGTGGATGGATATATACCTCCCTGTTAGTTGTTTAGTAGATGGATATTTATACCTCCCTGTTAAGTGTTTAGTGGATGGATATATACCTCCCTGTTAGTGACGGATATATAGCCTCCTGTTAGTGTTAGTAGATGGATATTATACCTCCCTGTTAGTGGTATGGATATATACCTTCCCTGATTAGTGGATGGATATATACCTCCCTGGTTAAGTGGATTGGATATATAACCTTCCCTGTTAGTGGATGGAGATATATACCTCCCTGTTAGTGTTTAGTAAGATGGGATATATAACCTCCCTGTTTAGTGTTTAGTGGCATGGATATGATTCCTTTCCCTGTTAGTGAAATGGATAATTATACCTCCCTGTTAGTGGATGGATGATATTAACCTCCCTGTTAGTAGAGGATATATACCTTCCCCTGTTAGTGTTAGTAGTGATGGATATATACCTCCCTGTGTAGTGTTTTAGTGGATGGATATATTCCTCCCTGTTAGATGAATTGGATATATACCTCCCTGTTAGTGGATGGATAATTACCTTCCCTGTTAGTGTTAGTAAGATGGGATATATAACCTCTCTATGTTAGTGGATGGATATATACCTCCCTGTTAGTGGAACTGGGATATATACCTCCCTGTTAGTGTTTTAGGTAGATGGATATATACCTCCCGGTTAGTGGATGATATATTACCTCCCTTGTTAAGTGTTAGTAGTATGGAATATACCTCCCTGTTAGTGTTAGTGGATGATATATTCCTCCCTGTGAGTTGAATGGATATATTACCTCCCTTTATACCGTGGATGAAGAATATATAATCCTCCTGTATAAATGTGTGTAAGTCGCATAGAAGATTAGTAAATACGTGCGACGGCTGTTAGTCTTTAAGTAAGGACCCTGGAATAGTATACCTCCCTGTTAGTGTTAGATGAGATGAGGATAAATATAACCTCCCTTGTTAAGGTGGCAATAGACTATATTACCTTCGCCTCGTTAAGATTGGATGGGAGTAAGGTATACCTCCCTGTTCCATGTAAGTATAGTGTAGCGATGATATAACCTCCCTGGGTTCGTGCAGGATGGGAGAATGGATCATATACCTCCCTGTATTAGTAGATGTATAATATACCAATCGCCTGGTAGTCGTTAGTAGGATGTAAAATCATCCCCTGTTATGAATATACCTCCCTGTAGTGGATGTGAGTGGAGATATAATTACCCCCGCTCAGTTATTGGGATGAATAATATTTAACCTCCCTTGATTAGTGTTAGTAACCGTATGCGATAATATACCCTCCCTGTGATGAGTGTTGGCTAAAGATGGATCATTATACCAATACCCTGTTAGTAGACAGAGGCCCAGTAGTGAATATGACCTCCCAATCGTTAAGTAGTTTAGTGCGGACCTGGAATATTGGGTAATAAGCCTCCGCTCGTAGATCTTGTAATAGGTGGATGGATATAATACCTTCCTCTCTGCTTTCCAGATGTTACCCGTGGATGAGATATGAAGCCGAATCATAACCTCTCCCTGTTAGTTCGGATAGAATTATGGGTCTATAACTCTGCCCGTGTGATAAGTGTAGTAGAGCTAGACCATTGAGATATATACCTCCCGTGTAGTCGAATTGGGCCATAGAGTGGAACCTACCCTCGTCTAAGCTCCGTTTAATGATAATGGAAGGAATACTTCGACCACCTCCACTGGTCTAGATTGGATGATAAATTTAGGTAACCGGTCCCTGATTAGCTTTAATGTAAAGTAGCTACTTGGCATAGTATACCATCTCTGTGTAGTTGTGTAGGTAGGGATTCGGCGATAATATAATGCGCTGCACCTGTGGTAAGTAGATGGAATTATATTACCTCCCTCCTGCTTAGTGTTTCTTAGTGAGGATGATATATACACTTGCGCACTGTTGAGTCGTTGAGTGGATTAGAAATAATCATACTCCTCCCTATGTGAGTGTTTAGTGGAGAATGGATAATATGACCAATCCTGTTAGTGGCTTCTGGGATATATGACGTCCCTGTTAGTGTTAGTGGGCATGGAATTATATAACCTCCTGTTAGTGATGAATATATACCTCCCTGTTAGTGTTAGTAGAGTGGAATATATTAACCTCCCTGTTATTTGTGTAGTGAGTTGGACTACTAATACCTCCTTCTGTTAGTAGAATGGATATTATACTCCCTGGTTAGTTGTTATTGGTATGTGATATATACCTCCCTGTTTAGCTTTGTTAGTAGATGGATCCATATAGCGCTCCCTGGTATGCTTAAGTGGATGGCGGTGAGAATGATGTACCTCACTGTTAAGTGTTAGTGGATGGATATAAATTACCTCCCTGTTAGTAGATGGACTATTAACCTCCCGTGTTAGTGTTTAAAGTGGATGGAATACTATAAAATCTCCCTGTTAGTGGAAATGGAGAAATAGGTCATACCTCCCTTGATTAGTAGTTAGTAGCCCATGGATATTATCACCATCTCCTGTTAGTGGATGGAGTATAGTAACTCCCTGGGTTAGTCCTTAGTAGATGGATATATACCTCCCTCGCTAGTGTTTAGTGGGATAAGGATAGTATACCTACCCGGTGTTCAGTTGTTTAGTGGCCATGAGATACCTATACCTCCCTGTTTAGTGGATGGAATACATCACCTACCCTAGTTAGTGTTAGTGGGATGGATAATTAATAACCTCCCTGTTAGTTGGATGGATATATACCTCCCTGTTAGTGTTAGTAGGGAGTGGATTATAATATTGACACTTCGCCTGTTAGTGAATAATAGTTGGATTTTGGATATAAGGTACCTCCCTGTTTAGTGGATGGATATTATAACTCCCTGTTAAGTGTCCTAGTGGCATTGGATATTGTATACGCTCCCTGTTAGTGTTGAGGTACGAATAGGATACCCCTATACCTCCCCTGTCCTACAAGTAGGAGAATGGATATTATACGCCTCCCTGTTTTTTAAGGAAGTAGAAATGCAGATGAAAGGATATACCCTCCCTGTAAGTGTTAGTTGAGATGGAAGTTAATTATAATCACCCCCATGTTCATTCATCCTTAGTAGATAGCATCAATATACCACCCTTGTCCTAGTGTGAGATGAGAGCATATCTCCTACCTCCACATTTAGATAGATGGACAATAACCCAATGCTTCAAAGTATACCTCCCTGAAGGTAGTGGGATGGAAATATGAGGTAACCTGCCTGTCTGCTCTAGCTGTTAGTAGATTATCTCGTGGATTCTATAAACCGTGCACACTCTGTGCGTGGATGGAAATTACCGTATACCCAACCTCTGTTAGTGTTAGTTGATGGATATATACCTCTCCTGTTAGATGTTAGTAGATGGATATATACTGCTCCCTGTTAGTGCGACTGAGATTAATTATACGCTTCCCCTGCTATGGTATGAATATGCGTATATAACCATCCCTGTACTAAGGATGAGTACTATACCCTCACCCTTAAAGAGTGTCCTAGGTAGAGTGGAATATATACTCTCCCTGGTGAGTATAATAATGGGAGTATTATTTATATTCTCTACCCCAATGTATTAGTAGCATTGTGTGAAGTAGGACTATACCTCCCTGTTTAGTTGAGATGGACTTAAACCAATATCGCTCTGATAGTTTCTACGACAGATAAAGGTTATCCACACTCAACCTTTTGACGCTAGAATAAAGGCCCTCAATAAATAGCCCCTGTTACCAGTATGCATCTGTGACCCTAGTGAACCTCCTCTGTTAGTAGATGGATAACTATACCCTCCCTCGTATAGTAAACAATGGTGATAGATACCTCCCTGGTGAAGATAGTAGATGATATAGTATCCCTCCCGGTGTTAGGCCTAGGCAAATAGGAGTCAAACTTCAACCTCCCTATTACCGCTGTTATGCTACGGAATGGATTATATCTGGATACCTCTATGCTGTTAGATAGAACCATAAGGAATGTAAGTAATAACTCCAATGTTAGATAAATTGATGGTTTTATTTTCCTTCGATGAGATCGAGCAGATGATATAACCTCACAACTGTTAGAGGTTTAGTAGGATCGAATAGTATTACCTCCCTTCTTAGGATAGTATAGAGTAGGTATAATACGCTCCTCTGTTCAGTAGTATTGTGATATGTTATACCTCCCTGTTATGAATTATAGGTGGATATAATAACCTCCCTGTTAGTAGATGGATATATACCTCCTGTTAGTGGTTGATTGGGTTATGGGGATAAAGTATATTCTCCCTAGTTAGTAGAATAAGGATGAGTGTGTATACTCCCTGTTGAGAGTGTTAGTAGATGGATATATACCTCCCTGTTTAGTAGACTGGTATATACCTTCCCTGTTAGTAGTGGATTAAGTAACCTCCCTGTTAGTGTTAGTAGATGGATATATACCTCCCTTTGAGTGGAGGATAGATACCTCCTGATGGTATTATATATGCTATATACCTCCCTGTCTAGTGTTGTGATTGGATACTTTCATCTGCCCTGTGTAGATGGATAATTACCTCCCTGTTAGTAGAGGAGTATATAACCTCCATGTTATGTGTTAGTAGAAGGATATATACCTCCCTTTTAGTGGAGTGGATTATATAACCTTCCGTTTAGTGGATGGATATATACCTCCCTGTTAGTGTTAGTTAGATGGATATATACCTCCCTTTAGTGGATGGATATATACCTCCCTGTTAGTGGATGGATACTATATCCTACCTGTTAGTAGTATGGATATAACCTCCCTGCTCTAGTGTTAGTAGATGATATAATACCTCCCTGTTAGTGTATAGTGGATGATATATACCTCCCTTTAGTGTTAGTAGATGGATATGTACTCCCTTTACGTTGTTAGTGGCAATGGATATATACCTCCCTGTTAGTTGTTAGTGGATGGATATATACCTTCCCTGTTAGTGGGATGGATATATACCCCCTGTTTAGAGATGGATATAACCTCCCTGTTAGGTTAGTAGATGGATATATTACCTCCCTGTTAGTGTTATAGATGGAATATATTTACCTCCCTGTTAGTTTAGTAGATGGATATATACCTTCCCTGTTAGTAGATGGATATATACTCCCGTTAGTGTTAGTTAGATGGATATATACCTCCCTGTTTAGTGTAGTAAGGATGGATATATACCTCCCTGTTTTAGTAGATGGGTAATATACTCCCTGTTAGTATGATGGATATATACCTCCCTGTTAGTGTTTAGTAGATTGGGATATTATACCTCCCTGTTAGTGGTTAGTATGATGGATATATACCTTCCCTTTAGAAGATGGATATATACCTCCCTGTTAGTGTTAGTAGATGGATATATACCTCCCTGTTAGTGTAGTAGATGGAT
>NW_019945462.1:77844-80098 GCF_002910315.2 Salvelinus sp. IW2-2015 | reverse complement strand
CACGAGCGTATCCTGCAAGTGGCAGGGGCCAGCCTCCAAGCCTGCTGCCTCTCACTAGGCCCACAGGTCCAAGCCTGACGTGCCTCCCGTCACTCGGGCCGACCCAGCGCGTCCACAGGCCTGCGTGCCTCTCACGTTGCCAGAGCCAGCCTCGCAACGCACGCCCTTAGCACTTTCCTGCACGTGCGCGGCATAGCGCCAGCACCTTCGCACAGCCTTGGCCTGCGCTCTCTCGCTGCGCCTTCGCCGCCAGAGAAGAAGATGAAGAGAAGATAGTGGAAACGTGCGTTGGATAGAGATGCATCAGTCGCGCTCTCGTCTCTCTCTGTCTCCGGTCTCTTCGATCTCCGTCAATCTCGTCGTCGTCTCCTCTCTCTCTGCCGTCAGCATCGTCTCTGCCCTCGCTCTCCGAACGTCTCGTCTCGTCTCTCCTCTCGTCTCAGTCTCTGCTTCGCAGGATTTGGCTGGTTAGGAGGAAAGGGCAGCAGAGGCGCCTCGCGATGATGCAGCGACACCCGAAGCTCAACACGTTGGGATGTGGGACTAGGTCTTATCTTCAAATGTAAGGATATCAATAATACGCATAAAGGCTTAACAGTAACATTTTGCCGACTTTTTTATGAATGCCCAAAATTAAGTGGAATAGGAGGAGGGATTGTGATTTGGGGCCTGGCGTGGCAGCCCAGATGCTGTAAGACCGCTATTGACCCAGTGGAGGTGCACGTACTGTTTACATCAGTCTCCTGTCTCTAGTTATTGGGCCAGCATAGTGCACTACGTTACAGCAGTCTCACGTGTCCTCAGTTTGGGCCAGCACATTGTGATGTGTGTGTGTGTGTGGCAGTCCTTATCTGTTGTGTGTAACCAGTAAATGCCAGGTGTGTCCTATGTATGCGCGAGTGACTTCAAACACTATACACGTCAGCTACTAGCAGGCGCGCTGAAATGTAAGCCCCCCGCCCCCGTTTGTTTGTTGGGGGGGCGCGGCGTCGACTGAACATTTGGACAAACGAGCTGCAGTTAAGTTTCACGGAGTGGACTGGCCAGGAATAGAGTTAGTCCTAAATATTTCTAAAAACTAAAAGCATTGTATTTGGGACAAATCATTCACTAAACCCTAAACCTCAACTAAATCTTGTAATAAATAATGTGGAAATTGAGCAAATTGAGTTGACCAAACTGTTTGGAGTAACCCTGGATTGTAAACTGTCATGGTCAAAACATTTTGATACAACAGTAGCTAAAATGGGGAGAAGTCTGTCCATAATAAAGCGCAACTCTACCTTATTAACAACACTATCAACAAGGCAGGTCCTACAGGCCCTGGTTTTGTCGCACCTGGACTACTGTTCAGTCGTGTCGTCAGGGTGACACAAATAGGGACTTTGGAAATTGCAATTGGCTCAGAACAGGGCAGCATGGCTGGCCCTTGGATGTACACAGAGAGGTAACATTAATAACATGCATGTCAATCTCTCCTGGCTAAAAGTGGAGGAGAGATTGACTTCATCACTGCTTGTATTTATGAGAGGTATTGACATGTTGAATGCACAGAGCTGTCTGTCTAAACTACTGGCACACAGCTCAGACACCCATACATACCCCACAAGACATGCCACAAGAGGTCTCTTCACGGTCCCCAAGTCCAGAACAGACTATGGGAGGCGCAGAGTAGTACATAGAGCCATGACTACATGGAACTCTATTCCACATCAGGTAACTGATGCAGCAGTAGAATCACATTTAAAAAACAGATAAAAATACACCTTATGGAAGAGCGGGGACTGTGAAGAGACACACACATAGGCACAGACACATGCATACAAACACACACACACGATAACATACGCACTATACACACACATAAACATGGATTTAGTACTGTAGATACAGTTGAAGACGGAAGTTTACATACACCTTAGCCAAATACATTTAATCTCAGTTTTTCACAATTCCTGACATTTAATCCCAGTAAAAATTCCCTGTTTTAGGTCAGTTAGGATCACCACCTTATTTTAAGAATGTGAAATGTCAGAATAATAGAGATAATGATTTATTTCAGCTTTTATTTCTTTCATCACATTCCCAGTGGGTCAGAAGTTTACATACACTCAATTAGTATTTGGTAGCATTGCCCTTAAATTGTTTAACTTGGGTCAAACGTTTCGGGTAGCCTTTCACAAGCTTCCCACAATAAATTGGGTGAATTTTAGCCCATTCCTCCTGACAGAGCTGGTGTAACTGAGTCACGATT
>NW_019945462.1:75555-77684 GCF_002910315.2 Salvelinus sp. IW2-2015 | reverse complement strand
ACAGAATTGTCCTTCCTCATGATGCCATAGATTTGTGTGAAGTGCACCCAGTCCCTCCTGCAGCAAAGCACCTACAACATGATGCTGCCACCCCCGTGCTTCACGGTTGGGATGGTGTTCTTCGGCTTGCAAGCCTCCCCCTTTTCCTCCAAACATACGATGGTCATTATGGCCAAACGTTATATTTTTGTTTCATCAGACCAGAGGACATTTCTCCAAAAGTAAAATCTTTGTCCCCATGTGCAGTTGCAAACTGTAGTTTGGCTTTTTTGTGGTGGTTTTGGAGCAGTGGCTTCTTCCTTGCTGGGCGTCCTTTCAGGTTATGTCGATAAAGGACTCAATCTACTGTGGATATAGATGCTTTTGTACCTGTTTCCTACAGCATCTTCACAATGTCCTTTGCTGTTGTTCTGGGATATATTTGCACTTTTCGCACCAAAGTACGTTCATTTCTAGGAGACAGAACGCGTCTCCTTCCTGAGCGGTATGACGGCTGCGTGGTCCTGTGGTGTTTATACTTGCGTACTATTGTTTGTACAGATGAACGTGGTACCTTAATTTATTTGGAAATTGCTCCCAAGGATGAACCAGACTTGTGGAGGTCTCCAATTTTTTTACTGAGGTCTTGGCTCATTTCTTTTGATTTTCCCATGATGTCAAGCAAAGAGGTACTGAGTTTGAAGGTAGGCCTTGAAATACATCCACAGGTACACGTCCAATTGACTCAAATAATGTCAATTAGCCTTCCAGAAGCTTCTAAAGCCATGACATCATTTTCTGGAATTTTCCAAGCTGTTTGATGGCACAGTCAACTTAGTGTATGTAAACTTCTGATCATTATGTTTTATAATGTGTGGATATTTCTACATTGCCCTAGCATGTGTTTGGTTCCACATAGCCTGTTTAGTTGMTGACATGCAAACAGGCACATATTTTCCCATACTGTGCCGTAGCTTAAGTCCTCTTTTCTTTACAGAACCACAATTAGTATCAGAGAGAGTGGTGTTCTATGTGTGTGAAACTTAATTCATCCCTTCAACTGGAACTACTGCTTCCTCGTGTTCTGAACGGTCACCCTGTGGGTGTTACTACTGGCCGACTGCTTCCTCGTGTTCTGAACGGTCACCCTGTGGGGGTTACTACCGGCCCACTGCTTCCTCGTGTGACTGGGCGACTGTTTGAGGTTGTGGACAGGTGTCTTTTATACTGATAACAAGTTCAAACAGGTGCCATTAATACAGATAACGAGTGGAGGACAGAGGAGCCTCTTAAAGAAGAAGTTACAGGTCTGTGAGAGCCAGAAATCTTGCTTGTTTGTAGGTGACCAGTGGTTATTATTTCTACATTGAGTGCGGTAGGGTTTCTTAGCAATGTGTTTGAGAGATTGTCCACATAGGCGGGGGCTGTTTAGGTTTTTGTTGACATGAAGGTCAGTAACAGGCACATATTTCGTCTTTTCCTACTGTGGCCGTTAAGTCTTAAGTCTTCTTTTCTTTAACAGAACGACTATTATTTGAGTATACAGAGAAGTTATGTGGTGTTCTGTTAGTTTTGTGTTGCTGAGAGATTTTATTTTTTATTCCTATCCGGTCTTCATTATTCTTGGAATTTATTCTGCTGGGGGTCGTGTGATTATTTCGGTCACGGTTTTCTGTTGGGTGTAACGTTTTGGGTTTACTATCTGGCCGGAGGTGTTAGGTTGGCTGTCTTCCTTCGGGGTGTTTCGTGACGCGTAGCGGCTTGGGGGGGTTTACTACGCGGTTTTGGCCCCTGTGCTTTCTTTCTGTTTGTGACTGGGCGAGTCTGTTTGTTATGTGTGTGGATCAGGTGTTTTTTTATTCTGTTATAACTTAAGTGTTTCAAACTTTTATGTGTGAGGTCATTAATACAGATAACGAGTGGAGGAAGAGGAGCCCTCTTAATTATGATTAGTAAGGTTGCAGGTTTCTGTTGTATGTAGTCTTCTAGAAATCTTGCTTGTTTTGTTAGGTGACCAATACTGGTTATTTTCGCCCGACCATAGTATGTGCTATATAAATGGCTATAACAAATCCTAGGAAGGTTTTTTATGTTGTTTTTGCTTGGTATCTTTTTTCTTATTTTTTTTTATCTGGGTATGATGGTTTGTT
>NW_019945462.1:62365-75530 GCF_002910315.2 Salvelinus sp. IW2-2015 | reverse complement strand
TTGAAGTGTACCTATGATGAAAATTACAGGCCTCTCTCATCTTTTTAAGTGGGAGAACTTGCACAATTGGTGGCTGACTAAATTATTTTTTGCCCCCACTGTATATATATATATATATATAGTACAAATAAATAAATACAGAAATATTTAACAAGTACAAAATTCTACTCTAGCAGTGAAAATGTCTCTACTGTTTTTTACAAGGTCCAGAAAGGCACAGTAGCACACCAGACTGGTTGTATTTTTACTTCTGATACTGAGATCTGCTGTCTGTTGCAGATCATCATTCTCCTAAGTTGTCCTACGATAATGTGGCCACATGCTCCCGGCAGCCCTAGTTATTATTTAGGAAAATCAAAACACATACCTCTTCTCCAATCAGAGCGGACTGAGCCGCCTCTTCTCCAATCAGAGCGGACCTAGAACCTAACTCTTCAATATAGCCTAAATAATTGTCATTTAACTTTTAAATTGTATTACCTCTTATGTTTGGCATAAACACAACCAGGCACAATGTTTTCAGCTGATTAGGCAACTTCAAAAGTCTCCTGTAGGCAGGTTTGGTTAGATTACTTTGTAAATGTGATCTGTTACAGTTACTACTTACCTACCCGCATTTTTTATCAGTAATGGAACTTTTGGATTACCCACATTTTTAGTAAAGTAATCTAATTACCGTCCCCTTAAAAGGCATTAGAAGAAGATCAAAATGTATATTACCAATTGAAAGACATCTATTCCAGGATAAATCTATGTTAGAGTTTACATAACTGGCCTGAAATGGATGTTGCATTTTACTTTTGGGTTGGTTATGTAAACGTATTCTAACCTATTGTATTCTACTACAGATAATACCAGTCTCTCAGATTTCCAGTCATTCCAGTTCATTTAAATACCCCTTGATCTTCATGAATAGGATTTGAACATATTGAAGTATAGATTAGCCAAAATGTTTGACCTGATCATAACCCCAAAACATATGACTAATTTGCCAACTCTGTTGTTTATGATGTTGTTATCATGGAGGACAGATTGGGCTCATTAATTCTCTCATGGAATGGCATGCTTTGAGCACTACCGAAAAGTGCTATTTGCATGTGGAAAAAATAATGACCTATGCTGCATTTTCTATAGACCTATTGTTTGCCTTTTTGTTGGTGTAACTTTGATATTTCGATAATTTGAAGCTGTTTAAAAGGCGAATCTACAGTTGAAACAATAACAAAGTGGACACCCCGTCTCTGTTTTGGTAAAAAGCTGAGGGATGGGCCTGGAGAAATGTAACCACTCTCAGATGAATAGACAGAGCTATGGAATGCAAGGACTGACCATCCATGATATTGTTTTAACCATGTTATGAGGTTATACTTTTTCCGTTTACATTGACAGTTTAACTAATAAGCTCATAATGTATTTATAAGTTATATTCTTCAAGAATCAATCTGTATATATCATTCAAATAATAAATCCCAAAATGAACGTAGCAACTACACATTGCCCCTTTAAGTCTATCAAAAGTGTTTGAGTTCGAATTATCAGCACAAATTAGCCGCACGCGTGGTCTTCTTAAATGAAAACTAGTTGTTGACAGTATGAAGCTGTCACGCCCTGGCCTTAGTTATCTTTGTTTTCGGTAATATTTTGGTTAGGTCAGGGTGTGACAGGGGGGATGTTTGTGTGTATTTGTCTCGTCTTGGGTGGTTGTATTGTATAGGGGGTTTTGTAGAGGTTATGGGGTTGTGTTTAGTGTAGGTGTCTAGGTAAGTCTATGGTTGCCTGAATGGTTCTCAATCAGAGACAGCTGTCTTTCATTGTCTCTGATTGGGAGCCATATTTAAGGCAGCCAGAGGCATTAGGCTATTGTGGGTAATTGTCTATGTGTAGTGTCAGCACCATTTTGTTGATATAGCTTCACGGTCGTTCGTTTGTTCGTCTTCATAATAAAAGAAGATGTCTTTCTATCACGCTGCGCCTTGGTCCACTCTTCTTCAAAGTTACGACGATCGTGACAGAAGCACAATACCACGGCGGGAGTTTAGGAAGGAGGAAGTCCCTTCTATCTTTAATTCCATTGGTTGGGATATGCACTATGCAGCTGTTGCATTTCCCACTGGCTGTCCACTGGCTGTCCACTGGTTGTCCACTGTTGTCACTTGGTTGTCACTGGTGTCCACTGGCTGTCCACTGGGCTTGTCCACTGGTGTGTCCACTGGCTGTGTCCACTGGCTGTCCACTGTTGTCACTGGTGTCCACTGGTTGTCCACTGCGTTGTCCACTGGCTGTCACTGGCTGTCCACTGGTGCACTGTTCCACTGGGTTGTCCACTGGTTGTCCACTGGCTGTCCACTGGCTGTCCACTGGCTGTCCACTGGTTGTCCACTGGCTTGTCCACTCTGGTTGTCCACTGGTTGTCCACTGGTTGCTCCACTGGTTGTCCACTGTTTGTCACTGGTTGCCACTGTTGTCCACTGGTTGTCCACTGGTTTTCCCACTGGCTTGTCCACTGGCTTCCACTGGTTTGTCCACTGGTGTCCACTGGTTGTCCATTGGCTGTCCACTGGTTGTCCATTGGCTGTCCATGGCTGTCCACTGGTTGTCCACTGGTACAAAAACAATGATTGATAGCAGCTTCAACTTCTGCAATTCAACCATTATTAGGTTAAAATACACATATATTTGTGAACAGCCATCCACAGCAACCACAACCACTGACTAGCATAGCCTAGCCTAAAGCCACAGGGATATCATATAATAAAATGTTCATGAAATCAAGTCCAAGACACAAAAAAGATACACTCTTGTGAATAAAGCCATCATTTCTGATTTTTAAAATGTTTACAGGGAAGACACAATATGTAAATCTATTACTAACCACGTTAGCAAAAGACACCACTTCCATACTCCACCATTTTTTTACTCCATCACCAGCTTCACAAATTCGACCAAATAAAGATATAAATAGCCACTAACCAAGAAACAACCTCATCAGATGACAAGTCTGATAACATATCCTGTTATGGCTAAGGGCAGTATTGAGTAACCTGGAAAGAGGTGCCCATTTCAAACGGCCTCGGACTCAATTCTTGCTCGTACAATATGCCTATTATTATTACTATTGGTAGAAAACACTCTCTAGTTTCTAAAACCGTTTGAATTATTTCTCTAAGTGAAACAGAACTCTTTCTGCAGCCCATTTCCTATCCGGAAGTGAGATTTCCAAAAGCGAGGTCCTTGTTCAAGAGCTTGTCTATAAAAGGGCATGTCACTTAGGACTATAGATACACGTCATACACCTTCCCTGGGTGTCAAGCGGAAGTGAGAGCAAAATGAGTTGATTATCTTGTTCAGAGATTGAATACACCCTCTTGGATGATGAGGGTCCGCCATTTTTTTTTTTCTCGAGAGCGCGAAGTAGGACCTGGAATCGCCTTCTGGAAACCCGTCGTTATGGGCGAATACAATCTCCGGCTTAGATTTTATTTGAACATGTCACAATCATCCTAAAGTATGTTTTTCAATATAGTTTTATTATATTATTGAAATTTATTCGGGACTTTAGGGTGATGCGTTGTATGCATTTTTCAAGAAGGAGAGTGAGCGCGCATGGCCAGTGCACATGCTATTTTCAAGAGGGAAAGAGTTCGTTTTGGATCCAACACAAAGCCGGTTTGGACAACGGACTCCTTGTACAACATTCTGATGGAAGACAACAAAGGTAGGACCAAATTTGGGATGCTATTTCATATATCTGTCGAACTGTGCTATCGCTACCGATTACCTGGAACAATGCTGTTGTGTGTTAGCTATCAGTAAGATAATATAACGCTATATTGTGTTTTCGCTGTAAAACACTTAAAAAATCTGAAATATTGGCGTTATTCACAAGATCTTTGTCTTTCATTTGCTATACACCATATATTTTCTGAAATGTTTTATAATGAGTAATTAGTTAGTTGCGTTGGGTCTGTATTTACTTCTGGCTACTCCCGTGCTATTTCTGACTGTAGCTATGATGGTAGCAGTAATGTAAACTGATTTATAGCTCAAATATGCACATTTTTCAAACAAAACATAGATTTATTGTGAACATGTTATAAGGACTGTCATCTGAGGAAGTTGTTTCTAGGTTAGTTTGGTTGGTTCTAGGTTAGTTAGGTTGGCTTTGTGCATGCTACTGCATGCTACCTGTGCTGTGAAAAATGTCTGTCCTCTTTTGTATTTGGTGGGAGCTAACATAAATATACGTGGTGTTTTCGCTGTAAAACATTTTAAAAATCGGACATGTTGGCTGGATTCACAAGATGCTTATCTTTCAAATGCTGTATTGGACTTGTTAATGTGTGAAAGTTAAATATAAAAAAAAAATAAGATTTTGAATTTCGCGCCCTGCACTTGAGCTGGATGTTGTCATAAGTGTACCGACCTCGGGCTTGCAGCCCTAACAGGATATTTATTGTATAGCATAGGTTTTGTTAGAAAAATGTGCATATTTCAGGTATAAAATCATAGTTTACCATTGCAGCCCCCATCACAACTCTCACTAAAACGACTAGAATAACTACAGAGACCATCGTGTAATGCTACTTACTCATCATAAAACATTTCTTAAAAATACATAGCGTGCAGCAGATGAAAGACACAGATTTGTGAATCAAGACAATATTTCAGATTTCTAAGTTTTTTACAGCGAAAACACAATATAGCGTTATATTAGCTTAGCACAATAGCGAACATCACACCAGCATTGATTCAAGGCAAAAATAGCTATAACGGTATAAACCACCAAAATATATTAATTTTTTCACTAACCTTCTCAGAATTCTTCAGATGACAGTCCTGTAACATCATATTACACCATTCATATAGAGTTTGTTCGAAAATGTGCATATTTAGCGGCACAAATCGTGCTTATACATTGAGAATAGTGTCCAAAATCTCAAGCAATCTGACCGGCGCCATCTTGGAACGGCACCTATACTTATAGAAAACTATTCATAAACTTGACTAAAAAATACAGATTGGACAGCAATTGAAAGACAAATTAGTTCTTAATGCAATCGCTGAATTACATTTTTTTAAATAACCTTACTGCGCAATACAGGGTCGATAACGCAAGGCTACACTGCAAGAAATGGCGTCTCATGCATTTTACTTTTTTCAACAGAACAATGAATTATCAGCACAAATAGTTCTTACTTTTCGATGAACTCTCATAGAATCTTGGGATAGGTGTCCTTTGTCCAAAAATCGTTGCTAGGTGGAGAACGTCGTCTTCAGAGTTGCAATTAGCAGTAAACATTAGCACGAAAGAGAGAGATACCCAAGTTCCTACAGCGCCAAGGAAATAATACCCGAAAATCGCAATATACTGACATAAACTGATATAATTCGGTTCAAAATAACAAGATTATGATGGCTTTAAAGCCTATATCGAATAAAACATGACCGGAATTATTAAGGAGCTAAAACCAGAGCTTCTACAACGACATGCCAAGCTCCTCTTTGCGCGCGAGCGAAGATCCAAAAGAACGGCCACCGTGATTCCAATCAATTTTAACCTTTGGGAACTACGTAGAAACTCAATTTCAAGTCTCCCTATTCGCTGACACCCAGGGGAAGGCATATGCAGTGCATCTCAACCATAGAGGACAGGCAAATTAATACACAGGTCTCAGAACAGCCAGTAAAATTCTGCATTCTGACATACACATAGGAACATTGCTCTAAGTCGAGTTCTGTTTCACCCACAGATATAATTCAAACGGTTTTAGAAACTAGAGAGTGTTTTCTATCCAATAGTAATAATAATATGCATATTGTACGAGCAAGAATTGAGTACGAGGCAGTTTAATTTGGAAACGAATTTGTACTATGTCGAAATGGCACCCCCCTAGTGGCAAGAAGTTGAGCGTCTTGTAGATCGTATGGTTGAGCATGGCGTACTTCTTACAGAAGAGCGTCTTGTAGATCGTATGGTTGAGCATGGCGTACTTCTTAAAGGTATGTTTATTCAAGTTACGCCACTTTTTTTCTCCGTCAACAAGGGTAACGATTTTGAATGTACCACCATTTATTCTCAATGAGTTATTGGAGTGGGAGTTATTGGAGCGTGAGTGATTGGAGCGTGAGTGATTGGAGCGTGAGTGATTGGAGCGTGAGTGATTGGAGCGTGAGTGWTTGCTGTTTGGGAAGTTTACAAGTTCTATGAAGATTGTCCCGTTGGGTTGCAAACACTATGAAACAGGTTATGTTGATGCAAACACCCGGCTCTGAAAGAGGTCGAAACTGTTGTTTCAGCGACAGGTGTTTATGTTTTCGGACTCACCGGAGCCGAGTTTGGAGGTATCGTTTAAAGTCAAGTATGACAACAGACTGTATATGGCTTATGCTAGTACGGGTAGTCAACGGTGTTTTGAGTGTGGGGATGTTGGTCATAGGCGACATGTAATGCCTGGGCCCACTGATGTAGGGCTGACAGCGGTACAGAAGCCACAAGCACCTGTTGCTGAGGAACAAGTTGAGGGTACTGAGTTGCAGCTTGTAGCAGAGGGGAACATAGCGTCTGTTATGCAGCAGAAAAATATTGTTGTAGGAGGTATGGACGGATTTGGGGAGCCATTTCCCCAGACTTGTGAGGAGATGCCCTGTACGAGTGATGGGGTACAGGAGGGGGTTCAGGTGGAGCTAGTCTCCCAGGTAATGGAGGAGATGCCCGGCACGAGTGATAGGGTGCAAGTGGGGAGTGTTGAGAGGGATGTGGCTGATGGGAGTCAGTGGTCTGTGGCCTCAGTTGAGGAGGGTCAGGAGATATAGCAGCTGGTAACGACTCAATTTACAATTTAGAGGAGAGAAATGGGTTCCTGGATCAGACTTTTTGGGAAATCTGTCAAATTGGCAGATTTCTTTGATGTTGATACGTTTGTGAGGTCAGCTGTGATGTTACAGACGATGGTGGGGTTAGATCAGTTGAGTGTGAAGAAGCATTTTCGTTTGAGGAAATTTGCTACTGCTTTCACGGCAGCATTATGTAGTGGGAAATGTGGTTCAGGAAATTTGAAACAGTGATGATGATCATGCCTCATAGGGTGTTTTTTCTCTCTGTCTTGTTTCTCTGTTGTTTCTTCTGTTTTTCCTTTCTCTTTTCTCTATGACAATACATTTCAAGAATCCTTAATCAACGTAGACAAGGATCCTAAATCAACGAAAGTGATATACTGTATAATCGTATAGTACAGTCGTGGCCAAAAGTTTTGAGAATGACACAAATATAAATTTTCCCAAAGTTTCTCAAAATTTGCTGCTTCAGTGTCTTTAGATATTTTTGTCAGCTGTTACTATGGATACTGAAGTATAATTACAAGCATTTCGTAAGTGTCAAAGGTTTTTATTGACAATTACATGAAGTTGATGCAAAGAGTCAATATTTGCAGTGTTGACCCTTCTTTTTCAAGACCTCTGCAATCCGCACTGGCATGCTGTCAATTAACTTCTGGGCAACATTCTGACTGATGGCAGTCTATTCTTGCATAATCAATGCTTGGAGTTTGTCAGAATTTGTGGGTTTTTGTTTGTCCACCCGCTTCTTGAGGATTGACCACAAGTTCTCAATGGGATTAAGATCTGGGGAGTTTCCTGGCCAATGGACCCAAAAAATACGATGTTTTGTTCCCCGAAGCCACTTAGTTAACACTTTTGCCTTTATGGCAAGGTGCCTCCATCATGCTTGAAAAGGCATTGTTCGTCCACCAAACTATTCCCTGGTATGGTTGGGAAGAAGTTGCTCTCGGAGGATGTGTTGGTACCATTCTTTATTCATGGCTGTGTTCTGAAGTCAGAATTGTGAATGGAGCCCACTCCCTGCTGAGAAGCAACCCCTCACATGAATGGTCTCAGAATGCTCTACTACTGTGGCATGACACAGCGACTGCATTGGTAGCGCTCACCTTGTCTCTCCAGACAAGCTTTTTTTTCCGGGATGCCCCAAACAATACAAAAGGGGATTCGATGCGAGGAAGATAATAGACGTACCTGTCACACGATCGTCATAGAATGTGAAAAAGCCACCAAAGCGCATGCGATGTTCCTGAATTACATTCTTCTATATTTGTAATGCAAAGAACACTTTAAAAACATAAAAACCAACAAGAACTAGAATTAAGAACGGAACGTGACCCGCTATAATAAACACTGTGCCTAAACAATATCAAATCATAACATAGACAATAACCCAACAACCCACAATACAACAACAGACGCTCCTAAAATTATATGGTTCCCAATCAAGACCAACGCAAAACACCAGTCTCTGATTGCGAGAAAACACATATCAGGGCCAAACACATAGAAATCAGACAAACCGTAGACAAACAACACTTAGTAATGCCCCATTTCAGATCACACCCTGACCAAACAAAACATAACACCATAACAAAGCCCAAACTCATGGTCAAGGGCTGACATTAACCCCAGTCCTCAGCACCAGTCCATATCCCTGTACCTTTTTCGCAGAATATCAGTCTTGTCCCTGATGTTTTTCCTGGAGAGAAGTGGCTTCTTTGCTGCCCTTCTGACCACCAGGCCATCCTCCAAAAGTCTTGCCTCACTGTGCGTGCAGATGCACTAACTCCTGCCTGCTGCCATTCCTGAACATGCTCTGTACTGCTGGTGCCCCGATCCCGCAGCTGAATCAACTTTAGGAGACAGTCCTGGCACTTGCTGGTCTTTCTTGGGCGCCCTGAAGCCTTCTTCACAACAATTGAACCGCTTTCCTTGAAGTTCTTGATGATCCGATAAATGGTTGATTTAGGTGCAATCTTACTGGCAGCAATATCCTTGCCTGTGAAGCAATGGTCGTCTTTTTGTGCAAAGTAATGATGACGGCACGTGTTTCCTTGCAGGTAACCATGGTTGYCAGAGGAAGAACAATGGTTCCAAGCACCACCCTCCTTTTGAAGCTTCCAGTCTGTTATTCGAACCCAATCAGCATGACAGAGTGATCTCCAGCCTCGTAAACACTCACACCTGTGTTAACGAGAGAATCACTGACATGATGTCAGCTGGTCCTTTTGTGGCAGGGCTGAAATTCAGTGGAAATGTTTTTTGGGGATTCAGTGCATTTGCATGGCAAAGAGGGACTTTGCAATTCATCTGATCACTCTTCATAACATTTTGGAGTATATGCAAATTGCCATCATACAAACTGAGGCAGCAGACTTTGTGAAAATTAATATTTGTGTKATTCTCAAAACGTTTGGCCACGACTGTACATAGCAAACTCACAAGTCCGCTGAGCCAGACGGATTACCGTGTGCTCCGGACATGTGCTGACCAACTGGCAGCTGTCTTCACTAACATTTTCAACATGTCCCTGATTGAGACTGTAATACCAACATGCTTCAAGCAGTTCACCATAGTCCCTGTGCCCAAGAGCACTAAGGTAACCAGCCTAAATGACTACAGACCCATATCACTCACGTCCGTAGCCATAAAGTGCTTTGAAAGGCAGGTAATAGCTCCCATTAACAACATTATCCCAGAAATCCTAGACCCACTCCAATTTGCATACCGCCCAAACAGATCCACAGATGATGCAATCTCTATTATTATTATTTTTWAATTTAARCTTTTTTTTAACCAGMAAAAGCCCATTGAGACGCAGAGTCTCTTTTTCAAGGGAGGAAGAAGCCAAGAAGGAAGCAACAATCAATACCAATACAGAATTAAAAAATAGAACAATACAAAACAACAACATGATCAATATTTTAAATTCATTCAGTGGCACTAAACATATCTAGATGAAGCAGAAGACTGTAGATTATTTAATGCGTCAAGAAGAGAAGGCAYTCTAATACTGTGAATGTCCTGGGGATTTTAAATAGCAAACACCACCTATTGKACTCCACACTGCCCTTTCCCACCTGGACAAAAGGAACACCTACGTGAAAATGTTATTCATTGACTACAGCTCAGCGTTCAACACCATAGTGCCCTCAAAGCTCATCACTAAGTTAAGGAACCTGGAACTAAACACCTCCCTTTGCAACTGGATCCTGGACTTCCTGACGGGCCGCCCCCAGGTGGTGAGGGTAGGTAGCAACACATCTGCCACGCTGATCTTCAACACTGCAGCTCCCCAGGGGTGCGTGCTCAGTCCCCTCCTGTACTCCCTGTTCACCCATGACTGCATGGCCAGGCARGACTCCAACACCATCATTAAGTTTGCAGATGACACAACAGTGGTAGGCCTTATCACCGACAACGACYAGACAGCCTATAGGGAGGAGGTCAGAGACCTGGCCGGGTGGTGCCAGAATAACAACCTATCCCTCAACGTAATCAAGACAAAGGAGATGACTGTGGACTATAGGAAAAGGAGGACCGATCACGTACCCATTCTCATCGACGGGGCTGTAGTGGAGCAGGTTGTGAGCTTCAAGTTCCTTGGGGTCCACAWCACCAACAAARTAACATGGTCCAAACACACCAAGACAGTCGTGAAGAGGCCACGACAAAAAAAAAAATCCCACTCAGGAGACTGAAAAGATTTGGCAAATCAAATTCAATCAAATCAAAGTTTATTTGTCACGTGCGCCGAATACAACAGGTGTAGACCTTCCAGTGAAATGCTTACTTACAGGCTCTAACCAATAGTGCAGAAAAAGGTGTTAGGTGAACAATAGGTAAGTAAAGAAATAAAACAACAGTAAAAAGACAGGCTATATACAGAATCGAGGCTATAAAAGTAGCGAGGCTACATACAGACACCGGTTAGTCAGGCTGATTGAGGAAGTATGTACTTGTAGATATGGTTAAAGTGACAATGCATACATGATGAACAGAGAGTAGCAGTAGCGTAAAAGAGGGGTTGGCGGGTGGTGGGTGGCGGGTGGCGGGACAAAATTCAATGGTCCTCAGCTCCTCAAAATGTTTTACAGCTGCAATATCAAGAGCATCCTGACTGACCAAGGCACTACCGAGGGTAGTGCGAACGGCCCAGTACATCACTGGGGCTAAACTGCCTGCCATGCCAGACCACTACACCAGGCGGTGTCAGAGGAAGGCCCTAAAAATTGTCAAAGACCCCATCCACCCCAGTCATAGACTGTTCTCTCTGCTACCGCATGGCAAGCAGTACCGGAGCGCCAAGTCTAGGACCAAAAGGCTTTTAAGCAGCTTTAATCCCCAAGCCATAAGACTGAACAGGCAAACAAATGGCTACCTGGACTATTTGCATTGTGTCCCCCCCCCCCGCATCCAACCCTCCTTTTACGCTGCTGCTACTCTCTCTTTATCATCAAAGCATAGACACTTTAACTATACATTCATGTACAGATTACCTCAGTTATCCTGACTAAGTGGTGCCCCCACACATTGACTCTGTACCGTAACACCCCGTATATAGCCTCCACATTGACTCTGTACCGTAACACCCCGTATATAGCCTCCACATTGACTCTGTACCGTAACACCCTGTATATAGTCTCCACATTGACTCTGTACAGGCACCCCCTGTATATAGCCTCCACATTGACTTTCTGTACGCGTAACACCCTGTATATAGCCTCCACATTGACTCTGTAACCGTAACACCCCTGTATATAGCCTCCACATTGACTCTGTTCCGGTACCCCCTGGATATAGACTCCACATTGACTCTGTACCGTACACCCCTGTATATAGCCTCCACATTGACTCTGTACGGTACCCCTGATATAGCCTCCACATTGACTCTGTACCGTAACACCCTGTATATAGCCTCCACATTGACTCTGTACATAACACCGGCTTACCCTAACGCCCCTGTATATAGCCTCCACATTGACTCTGTACCTAACACCCTGTATATAAGCCTCCACATTGACTCTGTACCGTAACCCCTGGTATATAGCCTCCACATTGACTCTGTACCGGTACCCCCTGTATATAGCCTCCACATTGACTCTGTACCATAACACCCTGTATATAACCTCCACATTGACTCTGTACCGTAACACCCTGTATATAGCCTCCACGTGACAAATAAACTTTCATTTAATTTGATTTTCACTGCATTTCACTTTCACCTGTTGTATTCGGCGCACGTGACAAATGCACGTTGATTTGATGTGGGTATTGGTGGCTTTGAGGCCTTGCATTACAACACCTGTTGATTTGATGTGGGTATTGGTGGCTTTGAGGCCTTGCATTTCCTTTTCAAAGTGGGAGACAGACGCAAAGCGGCCACCTTTTACCGAGATGTGATCGGCATGAAGATTTTGTGTCACAAAGGGTTTGAAGAAGGATGTAAGGCAACTTGTAAGTGTCCTTATGATGGGAAATGGAGCAAGGCGATGGTCGGATTTGGTCCAGAGGATGATGACTTTGTGGCTGAACTAATCTACAATAATGGAGTGGGAGAATATCGCCTAGGCAATGACTTCCTCGGTTTGACACTMRAGTCTAGCCAGGCTGTCAGCAATGCTAAGTGGCTTGGTTGGCCCTTCACTGAGGTTGGAAAGGGCCTCTATCTGGCTGAGGCCCCAGGAGGTTATCAATTCTATCTGGTGGACAAAGAACAGCCTCCCAATGATCCTGTACAGAAGGTGTGTCAGGCAGGGTCTGACCTGCATAAATCAATACACTGCTGCTACTCTCTTCTGGGGATGAAGGTGAAAGAGAGCAATGAGGAGAAGAAGACTGTGCTGATGGGATTCACAGACACTCAGTGTTAACTATAGCTTCACAACATTGTTGGGACAGTATATCATGGGACAGCCTTCGGGTGGATAGCATTCTACTATCCACGTGAGCAGTTGGCAGGTCTTGAAGCCTTGATGACAAAAAGAACCATGAAATCATTAATATTTTGGTTAGTCTGGACACCCCTGGGAAGGCTTGGTTAGCCGGGACATCCCTGGGAAGGCTTGGTTAGCCTGGACATCCCTGGGAAGGCTTGGTTAGCCTGGAGACCCCTGGGAAGGCTTGGTTAGCCTGGACATCCCTGGGAAGGCTTGGTTAGCCTGGACACCCCTGGGAAGGCTTGGTTAGCCTGGACACTCCTGAGAAGGCTTGGTTAGCCGTGACACCCCTGAGAAGGCTTGGTTAGTCTGGACACCCCTGGGAAGGCTTGGTTAGCCTGGAGACCCCTGGGAAGGCTTGGTTAGCCTGGACACCCCTGGGAAGGCTT